>NC_090275.1:7838181-8141212 GCF_040414725.1 Anabrus simplex | reverse complement strand
ACCGGGCGAGTTGGCCTGTAGGGGCGCGCAGTTGTGAGCTCGCATCCGGGGGATAGTAGGTTCGAACCTCACTGTCGGCAGCCCTGAAGATGGTTTTCCGTGGTTTCCCATTTTCACACCAGCAAATGCTAGGGTTGTACCTTAAGGCCACGGCCGCTTCCTTCCAACTCCTAGGCCTTTCCTATCCCATCGTCGCCATAAGAACTATCTGTGTCGGTGCGACGTAAAACCACTAGCAATAATAGTAATAGTTCTACGAACAAATTATAACATGCATAAACGGAAGAAAACAAGTACACTTTAAAATATCTGTAAGCATAACATGATTAATTCATTTCACAATTCTATACAAAATATGACTTGTGCAAACGAAAGTGGGCAGGCACGTTTAGTCATTGTACGAAATAACTCTTACCGGGCGAGTTGGCCGTGCGGTTAGGGGCGCACAGCTGTGAACTTGCATGCGGGAGATAGTGGATTCGAGCCCCACTGTCAACAGCCCTGAAGATGGTTTTCCGTGGTTTCCCATTTTCATACCGGTAAATTAATTACGGCCACGGCCGCTTCCTTCCAATTCCTAGCCCTTTCCTATCCCATCGTCGGCATAAGACTTATCTGTAACGGTGCGACGTAAAGCAACTTGCAAAAAAGTTACCGAAATAACTCAGCTTTTCACACTCATACTGTACATACATCAATAACACAATGCTACATCCACACTGACCGCGGAGATTGTGCGTCGATGACTGCAGTCTTACGGCGACATGAAGAAATGTTGGTATTGGCGCCTTCCTGTGTTAAACTAGGCAGTATATGATGATCGAGGCGGCCGACTTGGCGCGAGGGATCCAATTAGCCGTGGCTGGATCGACGTAGCTTTGTAAGATGACACTGGGAGCGCCAGCATAGATCTTTAACATGGCTACAACAATGCCACCGAGTGCCGTAGAGCACTCGCCTTCTGAGCCCATGTTGGGCATCCTCTTGTCGGTAGATTTACTGGCAAGTACAGTAAAAGAACTCCTGCAGGACAAACCTTACGCTCCCAAAACCGTAACAGAATAGAATAGAATTTTATTGTCGTTAGGCAACTGGCAGTTGCAATGGACAGAGCCATAGGTGCATAGCTACAAAATATTACACGTATCTCATTAAGCACAGTAAATAAATACAACTATATACACAAGAGTTAAAATAAAGATAACACTATTCGTCCAAAAGATTGATAAATAATTACTAATTTACCAGCGTGTTAGGATGGTGTCGGCCTTTATTACCCACCTTAATAATAATAATAATAATAATAATAATAATAATAATAATAATAATAATAATAATAATAATAATAATAATAATAATAATAATCGTATGGCCTCAGTTACCGTGTATAAGCTATTGGATGTCAATAGGGTACTATATGATAAGTGTGAGTGAAAGAACGCATAGCATGCATTCATCATCTGACTACTACTAACTGATCCTTTGAGTCTGCGAAGCAAAAATATCACTCTAGCCAGTTTTGTACATAACTTTGCGTGTGTGTGTTTCAGGCTAATTTACAATCCAGGTACAATCCCAATAATTTGACAGAATTTTGATCATTACCCAGACCTGAATTAATAAAATGGAAGTAGATCACTTCTGTCTTGTTATTGTTTAGGATAAGTTTATTTGCCTGCAACCAAGAGGATGATTTGTGTAGCATTTCTATCCTTTCGTCCTCAACATATTTTGAGTCTCTATTGGTTGTTATGATAGTAATATCATCTGCATGGAGCACTGACCTACAGGATAAATTACTGACAATATAATTTATATCACAAGGAAGAGGAAAGTTCCTATTATCTGAACCCTGAACCACCCCTGTTTTTACTTTGAGAGGCCTTGATTGTTGATTTTCTACCAGTACAATTTTATACCTGTCATTGAGGTAGGATGTAATTAATAATAACTGTAAATCTTTCACGCCATAGAAGCTAAGCTTACTTACTAATATATTGTGTGGTACTGAATCAAAAGCTTTACTGAGGTCTAACAGTGTAGCACTTGAAATGTGGTGAGACTCAAGCCTTGGATTACTTCAGTCACAACAGCTTCTAAGGCTTTAATGGTGGATTTATTTGTTCTGAACTCAAACTGTGCAGCATTTAATAAATTATACTTTTCAAAATATACAGATAGCTGTTCCTTTATACAATGTTCTATTATCTTAGATATGATTGGAACAATTGAAATGGATCTATAAATGCCTGGGTCGTAAAACTAACTAAAATATACTTTTAAAACAACATGAACATAACAATGAACTGATGATCGTCTTTGTGAAAAAATGACATGATTCAGCTCAACGCCAGTTTAAACATTCTCGCACCTTTTTCTGTACTTCCTCGTCTAACGTGATTTCCGCTGCCACGGCTCATCAAGACGTTTCGTCTAATGCAGGCTGTAATTTGGTTCGTCGTCTACTTACTCTTTGAGCTGTTGTTTTTCTTGAGGAAAGTCAGTCATAATGGAATTAGGTTGGGAGGAGGTGAGAGGCTGTAAGGAGAGAGAAATCTATATTTAATGCCTGTCAGATAAAGTTACCTCAGCTAGAAAGTGTTTGAGAGCTGCACACGAGTGGAAAGATCGAAGCCGTCCGTCCGAATTAAGACGCCAGCCCTGAACTTCTCACCTCCGTCCACAGGAGCAGGGAAGTTCTTCCGATAAGCCACTCACCATGCGCTTACTTTTAGTCTTATCCCAAGTTCCACTAACAAGTAACACAATTTGGACCCATTCTGAGTGCATGTATTACCTGAAGGAATAACTTCTGTTCATGAATAGAGGAGATTCCTTTAAATAGACTTTCAACTTATTATATCGTGTTGAATATACAACACTTTTATGGTACCCGCTGTTTATGAGCTAGGTCAAAACATCGGTCCCTGTAGTTTCGTAAACATACAAAATAAGTGTCAAAGAAAATATAATCCAAGGTCGTAGTGATGTCTCTAATTTCTGTCAATTTATCCTCAGAGCTAACA
This sequence comes from Anabrus simplex, assembly GCF_040414725.1. Classification (NCBI taxonomy): domain Eukaryota; kingdom Metazoa; phylum Arthropoda; class Insecta; order Orthoptera; family Tettigoniidae; genus Anabrus; species Anabrus simplex. Next base: position 8,138,186 of record NC_090275.1, on the reverse strand, counting down.
AAAAATTCACAGTAGTAGCCCTTCAGGCAAGAAACTCAGTGTTGAAAACATCTTAGGGACATGAGCTACGAATTCTAGGTAAATAAAATATAATAAAGAATGAGATTATATTCTTTATTTATTCCTAAAAATTACAATCCTTTTCCTAATCATCGTCATTCTGTCGATAATGTGTTCCACTTAAGCTCTTATAACTACATTCGGTGTGGGAATTTTTCAAAAATCAAAAAACATCTGAGGGCATTGAACTTAGGAATACATTACACAAAGATTTATGTAAATAAGTTAATTGGCTAGGATTTGAAACAAAAATAAATCTAGCAAAGAAATAACCGATTTTACGCTGTTTTTCCGGAGCTGCATTTAGACCGGAAGTGATTTTTGAAATTATTTTTTTAGTTTGATAGATCTATCCAAGACTCACAATTTGACATTTTCCGGGCTCTTTAGCTCTTAAACTTTCGGCAAAATTGATGAAATGGCTTAAATTAAAGTTTTTCTTAGCATGGCGATCCCTAATGTGTCTGCCAAGAAATGTTTTCGACGTGAATATATTATATACTAAAGGACGAAATGATGTTATACATGATCATGATGCTTAGTATGCCTCGTTATTGTGCGACCATCGGCTTTTGTATTTTCGCTCTAACCGCACAACATTTGGTGTTGATATTTGAGAATACAACCAGACTCTGGTCTGAACACTTGACGCAGCTGTAAGCAGACATTAGCACCGCGGTGTTCTCCAGTAGCAACGTATTTGATAAACTAATTTACAGCACTCCTATTCGAAGTCTATCATATATTCTATGTTTGTCTTCATAAGGCCATCTTTTGATGCTGAGGACAATAGCTAACAGCGCAAAGTGCTTCCCTCCTTGTGATAGGCAAGCAGCAGCACAGCATATTTTAAAGTTCCTAATTGCACTCGCACACTTTACTTTCCCTTCTCTGACGTATGCCTTGTTCGTTATCAACCACCAGAGTATTTATTTCATGTTGTAAATATGTCCGGTGTTAATGTATTTGATAGAGTAATGTCCGAGCTTGGACAAATGCCATCCGTAGACAGCGGAATCTTACACTATTCCCTTCTTGTTCTTCCTCTTACCTACCATTCTCTTTCCTGTTTTCCGCACCCTCCTTCGTAGTTGGAAGTCCTGTCTCACGTTCCACGATACGCAGAGATTTTAAATTGCAGATCAATTTTCGAAAACCGTCGGCGATCACAGACGGCTTTAGACAGAATTTTTACTACACCGGAATGGGAACTATTCCTTCCATCACGCAAATTTATCACTTTACTCTACGCATTATTTTCTATTGATTTTAATTCTCACGGCCTCAGAGAGGTCTTGCGGTGGCGGAGGAATAGCACAGGGCCAAGACTAGGCGAGACGCGACCGAGGCCAAAAGAGGAGTCGTAAAGACCTATCTTGCCAATGTTAAAACGAGAATATAAATGCCCCATTTTCTCGCATATATTAGATATGTGACTTAAAAAAACCTGTTTATTGTTTCTTCCTCAGTGTCCTGATCGCTATTCATATGGAAAACTTTAATATAAACGTTTAAAATATTTTTTCAATGAACCTCTAATTTTTTCATTAAATATTTGGAGAGTTTATTTTATTTAAAAACTATCTGCTTGAGCAAATTAACTCTTCGAGGATACACAGTATCAGTGTGCAATAGACATTATATGGCAAAATAATTATGGAGGTACCACCAGTAGTTCCTGAGAAAACGGGGCTTTTATTTTGAAAAATGTAATTTTCTGAAAATTGAGTGAGAGTTCCATATAAACTAGCGAAATCATAAATTATTTACTTCATAATCCTTCTGGTTGATAATCATCTTCTTCTCCATCTTTATCACCAACTGTTTCTCTCCTTATTTTGCATCTGGCCTGTTTGGTCATGTTTACTGCAGCAATTTCCGCCTTCGTAATTCTCTCTCTGTCCAACGCTCTGACATTGTTTACACTACTGAAACCTGCTGGCAAACCAAGATCTTCCAGTGCTTGTAGTGTTGCAGTATATACATCATTAAATGTAAGAAATTCGTCATACACACCCAAGTGCAGTGATGGCATACCCACAAATACATTTTTTTGGGATTCTAGACCACACAATGTTATTGAAAGATTCATACGTGTTTTGAGTTTTTCCTTTCAAACACTTCTCTAGTAACTCTGGGTGGGCTAGGTCCTTATATACAGGCTGAATGGCAAGCATAACAGCTTTTGCTATTGGATTTGTGTGTGTAAATGTACCCAATGTACCTGCTTCTTTGGCCTTCAGGTATTTTACACCAGTTCTGAGAACAAAAGTTGTGAATCGACTCAGAATCTGTGGATACTTTATGAAAATAAATAGCTCAAACTGATTTCTTCATGCCATCCCATAATAGTTTGTGAGCTCTTCAATGGCTTTGTCTGTCGGTCGACGCTTGATGGTCAAACCATCGGAGAGAACGGTGTTGCCTAGCTGCTGTCGCAAGTTCCTCAAACGTCTGCTCATCCTCTTTTGAACGTGATAGATACATCCTAATTTTGTAATTGTCAAATCACCATAAGACATGCTCTCAGACACTGTGTTATAAGTTCTGGAGGTGCCATCTGCAAGCAATTGTACATAGCGAGCAGCCCGCTCTTCTTCAGAACGTTGAAATATTTTCAGTGCAGAAGCAACTTCCATGCCCCCTCCCCCTTGTTCCTTCGTAGTTCTTTGTGCAAGATTCCTTGTGCTTCAATATATTTTTGTTGCCTTTGCCAGCTTGAACACAACCCTGACAGTATTTGGTCATAGGCACTACGTATAGAACTTTACCATTGTCAATGCCAATGGCAGAAGCACAGGAATTTTTAGACTGGAAACTCAAGACCCACCGTAAGATATAGCTAAGTCAGCACTGTTATAACTTTCTACCACAAATTCACTTGTAGCAACCTTCATTGAGTCTTCAGGAATCTTTTTTACACTTTTCCCTACTACTGATGTGTAACGAATACAAATTTTTGGTAGATTGAGAAGATTTAGCATACACACAACACCTTGCCAGCTGAGAAACCCTTTTCCATACACATCTGAGTCCATAACATAACCTGAACTTATTTTCAAACAGCTGGGTTTTCTGTTTTCTTTGATGTATAAAAACACTTCATGTTTTTACAATTTGTGCAGTTCATTGTAAGATTACATACCCGGCCATTTCGTTTTGAAGCATTTTCACACAGTTTCACTTCCCCCTACAAATATTACAACTCACAGTGTCACTCAAGACTGAATTTAAAGTAATTAATACACTGACTGACAGAGCAAATGCAACACCAAGGAGGAGTGGTTCGAAAGGGATGAAAGTTGGGGAAAAAACAGAGACGGCACGGACGAATAATTGTTTATTTCAAACCGATATGCAGGTTACACAATGCGCACGGCATCGACTCAGTAGGATGTAGGACCACCGCGAACGGCGATGCACGCAGAAACACGTCGAGGTACAGAGTCAATAAGAGTGCGGATGGTGTCCTGAGGGATGGTTCTCCATTCTCTGTCAACCATTTGCCACAGTTGGTCGTCCGTACGAGGCTGGGGCAGAGTTTGCAAACGGCGTCCAATGAGATCCCACACGTGTTCGATTGGTGAGAGATCCGGAGAGTACGCTGGCCACGGAAGCATCTGTACACCTCGTAGAGCCTGTTGGCAGATGCGAGCAGTGTGTGGGCGGGCATTATCCTGCTGAAACAGAGCATTGGGCAGCCCCTGAAGGTACGGGAGTGCCACCGGCCGTAGCACATGCTGCACGTAGCAGTGGGCATTTAACGTGCCTTGAATACGCACTAGAGGTGACGTGGAATCATACGCAATAGCGCCCCAAACCATGATGCCGCGTTGTCTAGCGGTAGGGCGCTCCACAGTTACTGCCGGATTTGACCTTTCTCCACGCCGACGCCACACTCGTCTGCGGTGACTATCACTGACAGAACAGAAGCGTGACTCATCGGAGAACACGACGTTCCGCCATTCCCTCATCCAAGTCGCTCTAGCCCGGCACCATGCCAGGCGTGCACGTCTATGCTGTGGAGTCAATGGTAGTCTTCTGAGCGGACGCCGGGAGTGCAGGCCTCCTTCAACCAATCGACGGGAAATTGTTCTGGTCGATATTGGAACAGCCAGGGTGTTTTGCACATGCTGAAGAATGGTGGTTGACGTGGCGTGCGGGGCTGCCACCGCTTGGCGGCGGATGCGCCGATCCTCGCGTGCTGACGTCACTCGGGCTGCGCCTGGACCCCTCGCACGTGCCACATGTCCCTGCGCCAACCATCTTCGCCACAGGCGCTGCACCGTGGACACATCCCTATGGGTATCGGCTGCGATTTGACGAAGCGACCAACCTGCCCTTCTCAGCCCGATCACCATACGCCTTGTAAAGTCGTCTGTCTGCTGGAAATGCCTCCGTTGACGGCGGCCTGGCATTCTTAGCTATACACGTGTCCTGTGGCACACGACAACACGTTCTACAATGACTGTCGGCTGAGAAATCACGGTACGAAGTGGGCCATTCGCCAACGCCGTGTCCCATTTATCGTTCGCTACGTGCGCAGCACAGCGGCGCATTTCACATCATGAGCATACCTCAGTGACGTCAGTCTACCCTGCAATTGGCATAAAGTTCTGACCACTCCTTCTTGGTGTTGCATTTGCTCTGTCAGTCAGTATATGTTAATATTTGTTTCATCTTCGTTGATCACATACCTTTGTCCTATGTTATGCAGTTTCCGTTTAGAAGCACTCGGTGGAGTTTGAACATTTTCATTAGGATTGTTCAACATAACATTTTCACCTTGTTCTTTAGCTACGTCATGTTGTACCCGTAGATATGTTCTATAATGCTGATTGCCTTTGTTCTTTCTCTTTTTAAACACAACTTTAGGCTTTGTCATTGTGAAAACAACACAAAATGAGGAGCATAATGTACTAATATAGAAATAAAAAATATTACCACTTGTTTACATTCAAACACATGCTAACTGCTCAAGGCCGACGCCATATTGAATTGACAGAGTAGCCGACTGGCGTATCAGAATTTTCTTTGGAATGTAAGCCAAACCGCAGCCTTCTAGACTAAATAGTTCGTAATATATGCTGTTTATAAAACCTTCCAAGACTTTTAAAAGAAAAACTAGGATTACAGTAATACATATAAAGAGAAATTAAAACTAGTAAATATTCGACTATCATAATAAAACACATACCAAATTAATGAGAATGAATAATATATTATTAAAGTGTAAAAAAAGTGAAAATGTCAAAATTAACCGATTTGGACCTTTCCGACTTCGCTGAACGGTTTCCTTTGCGAAAAGCTAATGATGATTAATGTTTTTCAATAAATGAAACTTAAATATTGAACTGAAACTCTACGGCAAAGGAAGTTAACTTGTAACCGCAGCATCTTTGGCGACCAAGGCCTACGGTAACGACTAATGTGACGTCACTGACGGTACACATTTTGTCGCGTTACGTTACACATTTTTCGGATGACCCCCAGCCATAGGACATATTAATCTTCAGGGCTCCCGACAGCAGTTCAAAGCCGACAATGTCCCGAATGTAAGCTCGCGGTTACGTAGTCAGAACTCGCTGGGTTTACTCTACCCAGCCGCTCCAGGTAAATGATGCAATATGCATTACCTAATTTCTAGTCCCGAGCTGGTAACCAGAGCTCACAGGAATACACACAGACCGCAAACTAAGAGTGAACATTGAAGGGTTCCTACATCTATTTTATCTGAAAAGTACGACGGTGAAAACCACAATTACTCTACGGTAAGTGATCAATAGCACTCGAAGATCAATTATCCGACTTTTTGGCTGAATGTTCATACAGCCCCGTGCTGGGTCGGGGTTTCAACAATTTCGTTATTTTCATTGATCTGTCACAGTGTTATCCTTCGCTTTGGCCATATGAAAGTGACTGAAGTATGCAGCCAGACCCTGATATGGATGGTGTGAAAATGTTGCTCATAGGATCGGTTGATGAATGCATTTTAGTGGACTTGGCCGACTGATATGTAATGGCAACATCTGGATCAGTGGAGAAAGCAACGGGAATCTACCTCACTCCTCATTTCCCTAGTACGCCTCCTCAGTGATCTATGACAGCTAATGGCGGAGCTGTTGAGGATCCAACCAGCCTTAGGGCTGAGGACTGAACACCATACATAGAAAATAGGTAATTGCCGAGGATTGGGGACTGGGCATCTCTATCTACACCCGCAGCATATCTGTGGTAGTAAGGCAGAACCTGATATGTCAAAGAGATATTTTCAGGAGGTGCTTTTAAAAGTTGGCGACCTTGTTGAAATTCGTACTGTACTTCAATAATCTCTAAATGGAAGTGGCATACATTTATTACTGTTAAAAAAAGGAATAACAAGTTTAATTCATTTATTCTTCAAGTTCAGGGAACTCTGTTGTCCTGAACAGGAGGAATGTTTATACAGAGAACAGGGGTCACCAGAAAGATACCGGGCCGTGTCATCGTACACTTCGTTGCAAAATCTAAGGTATACATGTTAAAGTAGTTTATTAAAAATTGCTTTGGAAAATCCGTCCGCCCGTCCTGCTGCACCGATTTGCTTCAGTTTTGTTTTATCATCTCCGGAATTAGCTGCCAATGAATTATCAGGACTGTATGTTCAGAAACATTTGAGTAATCCTAAAATAAAGTAATTAAATGATCGCCCCAATAATTGCAGGGGAAGGCTTACCGCAGCCCTCAATACTTTCTGTACTTAGCGGGTTGCTCACAGTTAAGGAGCAATATCTTTACTTAAAGACATCGACGAAGCTAAACGATTAGAAATGACAGGTGCGTATAGGAAAATGTGCACTAGGATTTAAACTTGGTAGACATATTATCTGGGGTAGGGGTTGGCAGGGAGTGACATGTGAAGCTAATTAAAACCGACGATCATTAATGTCGAATCCATATTTTCCGGGATGCCGTTTAAATCCTAGCTCATCCTACATCCGCCTAAGGAGTGCGAAAGAAAATGTCCAAAATGCCTGATATCAGTATTGATTTCACAGTTTCGGGGTTGATTGGTGACAGTTCCAATGAGAGTTCGTATTAGTTTACATCACAACTAAGAAGTCTACAGAAAAATACTTCACATATAATTAAAAGGTAAGAGAAACCCTAAAAGTAAACATTCGAGCAGCTCATGGAGCAATTTTATATCAAGACGCGTTATGTGATCAATTTATAACGAATGCTGTCCTGTTCTCTAGTATTAACATTAAATCAGATATTATAATTTCTGACATAACGGGTTCTGCCTTAGTACGACAGATATCTCCATAGGAACACGCAATAGTGCTCCACGGCGGGTTCCTATCAGAAAGGGCATCCGACCGCAAAACTGGATTAAATATATGACTGGTGCAATTCCGAGGTTCGTCCGGAACACAATTTCAATCTATAAATAAAAATAAGGTAACGACACTTCGATCCAACCGGAGATGCTGGGAAAAAGCCAAGGAAGGATTAGGCTAAGTGTTCGAAGGTGAACATATGAAAGCATTTACGTGTTTGGAACGAGATGGTGATAAGTTTATTTCTACTATAGTTTTCTTGCATCCAATTTCCGTGATGAACTATATTCCGGAAGATAACCAACAACTAAACTGTGGTACTTCAATTTTTTTCGTAGCCAGTGGCTGTGCGCAGTCCTATGATTGTGACACTTTCGAGGTTTTGAAGAAGTGTGAAGTTGGCTCATGTATTCTTTCTACTCATGATCAACTGCTGTTGGCTGGCTTATACCTGTTTCTAAGCACACTGAACGCGCTTCTTGGGACAGTTTGGTGGGTCCACAACGGATCTCTCCCCTGCGCTATTTCACGTACATTATTTCGCATTATTTCTCATCACATTTACAGCCCTTTTCTCATTTGACGAGTATTTCCGTCATAAGAAAGTTGTGGGAAAAGCCCAAGTAGGTCTGCGGATGGAACGATGAAAATGGGAAAACACGGATCCTCAGGGCAGCCAACGGTGAAGCTTGAACCCAATCTCACGGCTACACGTGACTCAAATCACGCGGCCAACTCGCTCGGTATATTTATATTTTTGCTCATTATTATTATTGTTATTATTATTATTATTATTATTATTATTATTATTATTATTATTATTATTATTATTTGCGAATGAGCCCATTAGGACTACGCAAAGTACTTAGAGACAGGCATTTGCCTTTCTTTGTGCCCACACTTCCTTCATTCGTTTGCTGTGTGCTTCTTTTCTCTCTTGAGACCATGTTGTTCCGGTCTTCTTCCTTGGTTCCTCCTCTTGGTCAACTTGCCACTTATGAACTTTGGCTCTGAAGATAACCCGGCTTTGGATGTCTTCAGGTGTAATTCCTGCCAGTTTGAGATCTGTTTTAATTTCGCCAATCCATTTTATTGTGTCCGTTTTGGCTTTACTTCGGTTTTCATAAAATTCAACTATTTGCTTGGTAAGTCTATCTGGGTTCATCCCTTTTATATGTCCAAAGAATCTTAATCTGCGTTTTCTGATGTCGCTGTGAATGTTAGAAAATTGTTTGATTTCCTGTTTCCCTCTAAGGCGGTACTGTTCATCTACGAGTTTTGGGCCTAAAATTTTTTCTAATGATCTTGCGTTCCTTTTTATTATTATTATTATTATTATTATTATTATTATTATTATTATTATTATTATTATTATCACCACCAGGAAATTGGCTTTTATGACAAATAGTGTTGACAAATCCGGGAAAAAGTACGTGAGGATAATGAATCCACGAAATTCAGCGAGATCTCAAAGCAGTTGTACTCGAGATAGCAGATTCAGACGACAAAAGTAAAATAAACATCCTTCTTAAGACACAAATTTTCATCAGAAATGACACATAGAAGGGCTATAAGTATTTCAGACGAATTGGAAAAAATTGCAATCGGAAGGAATGAAAAAGTGCTGGGCAGATCAAAGAACCAAACAGTACAACATTCCAAGAGAAAGTGAGCGTCCAATGTGGCCAATAAACTTATTATTATTATTATTATCAAGAATTTTTTTTCTTATATGCTTCTTGACGGAGTCTACCCGTCTTTCTCTGTGCCCTCTTTCCTTCTATCTTAGCCCCCTTCCCTCCGCCATCCTCATAACATGTCCAAACCATGTCAAACTATTCTTCTCCATCCTATCACACACTTTTCTACCCATATTTCTTTTTTGACCTCGACATTTCTTACTCTGTCTCTCCTTGTCTTTCCTACCATACTCCCAAGGAACTTCTTCTCACTGGTCTGAATTTTACACTCATCTCTTGCTGTCAATGTCCAGTTCTCTGCTGCATACATTAATATAGTGGTGGTAGTGCATCTTGTACATTATCCCTTTACATTTCATACGAACTTCTCTGTTCCAAAAAGTTCCTTACATTCTGGTAGAACGTATTTTTCTCTTGTACACTTGTGCTGATCTCCTTGTCCAACCTTGCATCTTGCATTATTTCACTCACCAAATATTTGAAACATACAACATCCTCAAGGTTTTGTCACCTGATACTAAGGATTCCTTTTACTTCTCTTTCTTCTATTGTTTAACTTAAGAATATTTTCAAATTTTTATTTCTTGTGTTGTAGGTTCGCCCTCGAGCCAGCCAGCCCGCCTGGACTTGCAGGTTACAGGTATGTACACTATTTAATATCATGTATTGTGTTAAACTCTTTAAGAGTAAAATATTTTACAAAAGTCTTTGACAGATAACTCCAGAACAAAATTGAGAATAAATGCCCTAGTTTACATTGCAAATCCTTTGAATGACATTCATCTTTCTCTTCAAGTAGTACTGTAGTTTACTTGTTGTGGATCAACTATAGAAAACATATTCGTTACACCCTAAAGACGGAGCGAGTTGTATCAACAGCATAATCTGTGATAAAAAAGGTTTTTAAGTCCCACTTTTCCTCACTAGATACAGCTGCTTTCACTGTGACCAGATAACTTCGTAAATATTTCAGTTGATTGTTACCGGAATGCAAAAATGTACGCGTGTGGAAAGACCCAGAACCTTTAGTCATGTCTTAATGTTGTTGTAAATATGGTGTAAGGATTATTGTGAAGCTGCAGATAACTGTGTGAATACTGTAAAATTGAATATTTCTCAAGATTCCTGGATTACAATCACAAACCAAAATCGTTGAGTTGATTGTAAGGAAGTAATTTAATTGTGTTTCTGACTCGATCATCTGCAACATTATGGAAACTGGAAGACGACGGAAAGAACAAACAACTACGGAGGTGTAGAAACTTAGGTCATCAGATGTGATAAGAAAAGGAAAAAGGTGACTTACTTGCCAGAAGATCTCAAACAGTGTAATTAAACAATATCACGGTGAATGTTTGCAGTTTTGTGTGTACTAAAATTGTGACTGTGTCAAAATTACAAATATAATTTTGATAACGAAAGATGAGACATTGATTAGTTATAAAATCACGATACAGCGATCCATTTTTAGTTTTAATTTTCATTCATATGTTTTGTACTGAAGTATTTATTTGTTTGCAAATATACTTGTTTAATATGTTTCAAGCCTGGCTGAGTGGCTCAGACGGTTAAGGCGCTGGCCTTCTAACCCCAACTTGGCAGGTTCGATCCTGGCTCAGTCCGGTGGTATTTGAAGGTGCTCAAATACGACAGCCCCGTGTCGGTATATTTACCGGCACGTTAAAGAACTCCTGCGGGACTAAATTCCGGCACCTCGGCGTCTCCGAAGACCTTAAAAAGTAGTTAGTGGGACGTAAAACAAATAACATTATTATTATTAATATGTTTCAATATATCTACATGTTTGTAAACTTTTTGTGCTAATTTGTTTTGATACCTTCCCGTGTAATAAACCTTGTTTCTCTGCTTTTCTCTGATTATACAATTTGGCACTTAGACCCCAATTTAAACTGTAGTATTGAACTAGATATTAATTACAACGGTGTCACAGTGTGATCTTGGGTAGATCTCTTGTGTAATCTTTGAAACTGTGTTTCACTCAAGCTGGAGGTGAAACCACGGAGAGAAGTAGAATCAGTATAAATTATTGTTAACCAGAACTCTACAAGCATTAGACAAACAGAAAGATGTAGCTTTCAGCATCCCACGTTCTGTTATTGTAATAATGAGAACGCAAATACTGTGTAGAAAATAAACAAGCCGATATTATTCCATGCATGAAGAACATCGAATGTTTCACAATACAAGTTTTTATTATATGGAAACTTTTACGTTCTCTGCAGGCAACTAGTTCTACCTCAGTTGTTGCGATCGGCGGCGGTGGTATTGAGTGGGCGATGTGGGGACTTTTTCTTGTATATGGGCCGCTTGGTGAATGTGTTACAACCGCAGAGCGGGACGAAACGAAGGGCAGGGAGAAATTATTTATTACAATATTCAGAACCACTTGACGGCGCTCTTAGTGGTTGGTCTCATGTTCCTAAGATAGCCGGATGAAGGTAATGACATTTAAGGGTGTTCTAATACAACTTGAACAGCGTCGCCAACTTCAGTTTAGACAATTCCTGCTGAAAGGAACATATACCTAGGCTTGAATTAAGATCGTTAAAACCGGGAGCGTTATACAGTAATAGGTTAGATTGTTCTGCACAACGGTTACGCTATGAGTTTTGCATAAACATTAGGGGTTACTCTCACTACATTACGGAAGAGCGGTCTAGAGGCAATTTCTTGATAACCAAATTAGTTTCCATTCTACCCTATTACTACGTTAAAATCCAGTATCTTATTATCTGTATATTAAAAGAGATTACTAAAAACAACTTTCGCAAATCCGTCCGTCCGTTCTACTGGACCGATTTACTTCATTTTGGTTTTATTCTCTGCGGAATTACCTGCCGGTGAATCAGGAGTCATTGACAGTTCTCTAACTGCAGTCAACTTTGATTAATCATAATATCAAATCACTAAATGATCACTCCAGTTATTGCAGGCGAAGGCTTACCCTAACCCGCAATACATTCTGTACTTAACAGGTTGATAAGCGACTAACACTTTCATTAATATTCTGATATATGTGAGTTTCACCCATAGTAATTGTCATTGCATGCAGCCATGGTTTGTTACTAAGTGTCAAGTCAGAGAGTATACACTTCCTCTGATCACGTAATAATAGTATTTCCTGCTAGATACTCTTTGATTCTCTAACCTTGCCAGTCTCCAAATATATTCAGCAGATAGCAGAGCGTTCGTAACAACTCAATTGCTGCTAAAAGAAAGTCTACGTACAAACAGACCCCATCATGACATACGACTTAGACATTATCTGGGAACACGTATCGAAGGATAACCTAGTTGCATTAGAAAGAATGAAGGCCATATATCTTAAAAATGTTCTCCGTCTGGCAAAAAGTGGCTTTTGAGACTAACCTATGAACTCGCAAGACAACCGTTCTATACAGAAGTACTGCGATTAAAAATACCATTGCGTTTTACGACACAGTATCAAGATTTACTTCTTTGGCGATAAAATGGAGAGATTTTTAGATCGGAATGGATGAATTCTGACTACGAACTGCGGCATACCATAACGCGCTTCTTACTAAATGTTCATAAAACCATTCAGAAGAGCAGGTAAAACAATAAACGAGTTATCTGACCTATTTTTAACGAATGCTGTGGAGCTGCACGGGTCCTTCGTTATTATCATTCTTATTCTTATATAATGAATTAAACGTTTCTTTAGCGGCTCTGCTAACATCCTTCATGCCTCAATTCTGGTGACAACCTATGTGCTACACACCGAGCAAGTGGCTGTGCGGTTTGGGTCACGTAGCCATCAGCCATCCGGGAGATAGTGAGTTCGAACCCAACTGTCGGCAGCCTTCCCTCGTTTCCCATTTTCACACCAGGCAAATGTTGGGGCTGTACCTTAATTAAGGCCACGGGCACTTCCCACTCCTAGGCCTTCCATATCCTATCGTCCTCTTAGTACCTGTCTCTGTCAGTGCGACGTAAAACAAATTGTAAAAAATAATGCTACAAGAGGAACACATCAAGACAAATAAATTAATTCATAAATCATTGCCTGTTTTTCGCTACTTATTGTTCCACTGCTTTTCGCACAGCTTTGGGTTCGCGGGGCCAACTGAGTAGCACGTGTGCATTTTACTCTTTTTTACGGCCGGGTGCCCTTCCGGACGCCAACCCTACGTAGAGGGACGGAATTACTATTGCTTGTTTCCGTGATGGTTGGTAGTGTGATGTGTTCTCTGAATATGACAAGGAGAGCGTCGAAGCAAAGAAAACACCCAGTCTCCGAACCAGAGGAATTAATCAGACACTATTGTAATCCGCGGGAATCGAACTCGGGATCCTCTTAACCGAAGGCCTCAACACTGACCATTCAGTCAAGGAGTCGGACTGCCTGTTTCCGCTACAAGGCCTCGAAATCCAAGCCAGAGCCAGACGTAATCCCGGCCTCACTGGCGAACTGTATGGATATTGCTTGCCCCCAGTGAGAGCAGTACAATCCAGTCTCTTACCACTAGTATCACTCTCCTATATGCGTAGTTTCAGGATCTTGCAGCAGGAAACGCTATTTCCTTTTGCAAATGCTTTTTCCGTAGCATATGCGTTGTCACCATCGTTTCAAGGTGTTGCGGCCTAAAGGGTGTTAAAAGGACCGCTACTGAAACATTTCAATTATTATTTATTTATTTAGTTAGTTATTTTTATATTTATTTATTTATTTATTATTAGTTTCGACTCTTAGGATCTCGAGTGACGCACGTCTTCGTTCTTCCCAATACCTCATCATTCGTTCACTCCTATTTCTCTCCGCTTCTCTGATTTGGATCTTGATTTTGGTATCGGTCCATTTCTAACTTTCGACGAGCTTCTTGTAAACAGATCTGTCGTGCACAGTATTTAGTGGATATTTATCTCTTACGCCAATAACCTTCGAATCCTCTCTAACTTTCTCCTTGCACTCATTTCCCGTTAAGCATGTCGCATTCCGTATCTTCTTTGTTTTCATCCATCCTCATGAAATGTCCCTCGATTTATTATTTTCTTATGAAATTATTATTATCGAATAATTATTAAATGATTATTGTTATTATTACACTATTATTTTCTTCTTTCCGTTTTAGCCATCTGAGGACCACGTCAATTCGTTTCTCTTGGTGTTTCTCCTTGTCATTCTCATACTTTGCAACCTACTTCGCTCTTCTGTCCATGATGATTTAGTTCTGGGCCTAGTTCTGTCCTGAAAACCTGTCCAAGCCTGAATATTTGATTTAAAAATCACTGTTGTATACCTCTGGTTCCTCTATTATAATTTCTTTTATATCCCTCTTCACATCTTAGATCCAGCGTACTTTGGCTCTCTTGTTCACAATAAAACTGTATTATTTGCAATGTTAACCCCAGGATGTCTCCTAAGAATACGCTCCTTCTTTCCGCATGATGTCCGAAATTTTCTCTATTATTATTATTATTATTATTATTATTATTATTATTATTATTTTTCTTCTTCTATTATTATTATTATTATTATTATTATTATTATTATTATTATTATTATTATTATTATTATTATTATTATTATTATTCGGGCATTAGCGCGCTGCGCCGCCCCCACACAGAGAGAACAATGCGCACAGACCCTTGAGTTATGGTGATGAGGCCGCCTAACCGCAACACTTCCCATGATGCACCGCGCTCGTGGTTAGCTGCCGTGACCTCAAGCTATGCTCTACTTCAGAGCGTCCACTTTTGTCGTCCCGCTGGAAAATGAGTTACCGAGTTATCATTACCTGTAACCTTGAGTCGACATTGTGTGGGACAAGGTACCTCAACACTCACTGCACCACCTGGTACAAGCCAGTAAATATACATATCAGATTAGCTTTAAGATTGACGTTCGCTGCTGCCATTTCGTCATGGATGCCGTATTTTTGCGTAGAGCCTAGTGACTCAGGCCAGACATAAGTATGTCTTATGGCTGGGGGGTCATCTGCAAATTTACGTCACGAAATCAGCGATCCAGAGTGTGTGACGCGATGTTACGTAGCAACCGAGCAGGCTTTGATGTGAATTACTGTTGGATGACCATGACTGAGAGACATATTATCAAAGATGAGCGTTAGAGTATAGATGGTCGATGTGATCTTGCAGGCTGTGATGTGAAGTATTGACGGATGGCCATGGCTGAGAGACATGTTATCAAAGAGGGGCGTTAGAATACAGATGGTCGATGTGATCTTGTAGGATGTGATGTGAACTATTGATGGATGGCCATGGCTGTGAGACATATTATCAAAGAAGGGCGCTGGTCGTTGTGATCTTGCAGGCTCTGATGTGAAGTACTGATTGATGACCATGGCTGAGAGATATATTATCAAAGAGGGATGTTAAAGTATAGATGGTCGATGTGATCTTGTAGGCAGATCTTGGGGTACAGATGATCGATGTGTTTTGCAGGCTGCGGTGTGCAGTATTGATGGATGGCCATGGCTGTGAGACATATTATCAAAAATAAGAGGCCAGGTGGTCGACGTGATCTTCCAGGCTATGCTGTGAAGTATTGCCGGATGGCCATGGCTGAGAGGCATGTTTTCAAGGGGGGGGGGTTAGAATACAAATGGTCGATGTGACCTTCAGGCTGTGATGTGAAGTATTGATTGATGGGCATGGCATAGAGAAATATTATCAAAGAAGGCGTTAGCATGCTGGCCTTCGGTAACAGGGGTCCCGAGTTATATTCCCGGCAGGGTCGGGAATTTTAACCCTCATTCGTTAATTTCACTGGCACAGGGGCTGCGTGTATGTGTCGTCTTCATCATTATTCATCCTCATCACGGCGCGCAGGTCGCCTACGGGAGTCAAATTAAAAGACCTGCACCTGGCGAGCCGAAGATGTCCTCAGACACTCCCGGCACTAAAAGCCATACGCCATTTTTGTTGTAGGATTCCAGCAAGATATAGTAGATATCTTGGATTCAGGAGGTCAAAGGGCTTGTACTGCGATTGACCTGTCTAAGGCATTTCATAGGGAGACTCATGGGAGACTACTGGAAAAAATGAGTGCAATTGGACTAGACAAAAGAGTGATTTAAAGTGTGGCTATATTTCTGAAAAACAGATCTGAGAGAATTAGCGTAGGCGAAGCTTTATCTGTCCCTGTAATAATTAAGAGGAATTACTCAAGGCAGTATTATTGGACCTTTATGTTTTCTTACATATATCAATGATATGTGTAAAGAAGTGGAATCAGAGGTAAGGCTTTTTGCAGATGTTGTTATTCTGTACAGAGTAATAAATAAGTCAGAAGATTGTGAGCAACTGCCAAATGACCTCAATAAGATTGTGAGATGGACAGTAGGCAATAGTATGATGATATATGGGGTTAAAAGTCAGGTTGTGAGTTTCACAAGTAGGAAAAGTTCTCTCAATTTTAATTACTGCGTTGAAGGGGTGAAAGTTCCTTGTGGGGATCACTATAAGTACCTAGGTGTTAATATAAGGAAAGATCTTCATTGTGGTGATGACATAAATGGGATTGTAAATGAAGGGTATATATCTCTGCACATGGTTTTGAGGGTATTGAGGGGTTGTAGTAAGGATGTAAAGGAGAGAGCATATGAGTCTCTGGTAAGACCCCAACTATAGCATGGTTCCAGTGTATGGGATCCTCACCAGGATTACTTGATTCGAGAACTGGAAAAATAAATCCAAAGAAAAGCAGGTCAATTTGTTCTGGGTGATTTCTGAGAAAAGAGTAGCGTTACGCAAATGTTCCAAAGTTTGGGCTGGGAAGACTTCGGAGAATGAAGACGAGCTGCTCGGCTAAGTGGTATGTTCCGAGCTGTCAGTGGAGAGATGGCGTGGAAGGACATACCGTAAGTAGACGGATACGTTTGAGCGGTCTCTTTAAAAGTAGGAATGATCACAATATGAAGATAAAGTTGGAATTCAAAAGGGGAAATTGGGGGAAATATTCGTTTATAGGAAGGGGAGTTAGTGATTGGAATAACTTACCAAGGGAGTTGTTCAATAAATTTCCAGTTTCTTCGCATTCATTTAAGAAAAGGGTAGGAAAACAAGAGATAGAGAATCCGCCACCTGGGCGACTGCTCTAAGTGCAGATCAGTAGTGATTGATTGCTGGGGTTTGAACCCACTACCTCACACCTGCTCGCCTCTAACCGCAAGGCGAACTCACTCGGTTACATTAATATAAGAATATACCGCAGATTGATTGATTCGCTTCATTGGGGCCTGGTGCAGGTCGCCCAAGGATGATCGGCGCGTCTGGAGAGGAGTGGCGATTGGTGGGAGCGAGGGGGTGCAGTCACCCCCTACCACTTTTTGGAGAAAATTACATTTTTATTCGCATTTTAGCCAGCTGAAAGTAGGAATTACATGAATTATTTAAGAAAACCATTTGTACAAGCCCTGTTGTCTTAAAAGCTAATTTGTTCCTTTATTTTCTTTAATATTATTAGCAAAATTACTACCGGAAATAACCACAAAATATATTTTGTCCCGGCTAAGCGATTTGTCTAGCACCACATCAAGTAGCGGAGACTGCTGTGAGGTAGGGTAGCAGGCAAGGTCGTGGTCCACCCGCTTGCCGCGCGCATTCGTCAGTCTGGCAGTCCCTTTAGTGTCTTAATTTGTAGTCAGATACTAAATTATTTTAATTGTAATAAATATGTAATATGGTTCCTTTGGCGAAAGTTTTATTGTGCGGTATTGAATCAAAATCTTAAGAAGTAAACTATTATTACCGCACTTAAACTGGTTTACTGTCAACCGGTACATATCTGTTGAAATTCGCTCCGAGAGCATAAACAACTTACCTTTTTTAGCTTGTTTCTTCAGTTTTAATGTCAATGACCCCCTCCCCCACCACCGTCCACTATATCCCACGAACTAGGCACTGTTTGTTGTCTGCGTTGTTTTTTATCCCTGCTCCCTGCACTTTTAACCCAATGGCCGCTACTGCGTCTGTATGTGATGATAATGATGAAGTAGGGAGGTGTTGGCCCATAGCCTACTTCTGTCGAATAACATCAAGAAGTCTATTAAGTCGTAACGTATCCATCGGACGGAGGAATCACCATGCCTTGATTGGTGTGCGCTCTCAGAAAAATAGGACAAGTACACATTCGTGAGACACACTTTAGAGGTATAACAGCAGCCTGTATAGCATTAGTCTATTCTCAATGAGTGCTAAGTGAGAGGTATAAGTAGCTTTATGAATACCGCGATGTGAGTCAGTGAGGCTGGATGTATCATGACACAGGGAGCCGGCCGGTGCTCGTGACGTCATGGCACGCACGACTACCTGTGGTTCACCGTGCTCAGGCTTTGAAAACTATTTCCGGTTCATTAGAGGCAAACCAACATTTCTGCATCACTTATCACCCGGCACAACGAGGGGGAAAAAGGTATAAAAATATCCAGGCTGCCACTCTCTTTGTCTGAAGGGACCATAGCAGCCCGAGTACTTATCAAGTCCTCGTCATTATTTCTATAAACTTTACGGCTCAGAGGGCTCTCCGTTTGACTCTCGGTTGGGTCGGGGATTAACAGTACAATGGTAAAGGGCTGAACGTCTGAGCTAGCTTAGGAACCACACACAAATCATAAACACTCCCAACCACAGCAGAGTCTAACTCGCACTTCACAACCAACTCGCACAACTAGAGTCGAAACCGTGTGTTGCCACGTGGCTATTTTCTTTTAAGTTATGGATAAAGGTAACTGTATCTGGTGCTAAGTAAACATACATTTTCTTTATGTAATTTAGTTTTTCTGACTTAATAGGTATTAGCTCTTAAATATGTTTCTCCTCTCATGCTCAGTTTTGCATTTCAGAAAGACACATGTGCCACAAACACCTATTTTTGGTACCCCAAAACCGTGATTAAAGTGAGTACGAAAGTAATCAAGTTCAAATGCATAAGTAACCTCACACTTAAGTTTATGTACCTCACCCCCAGATTTCAGATAACGAAAGGCATCTGCATTTGCTATGGTTTCTTTTGTAGTGACAAATTGTATAAGGAAATCGTCTAATATGTCTATCAATCTTCTGGATGATTTCTTCTGCTTTCTATCGAAGGCCTGTGTTGTAAGTACCCCGAACATCACGGGGTGACACACCTGCATCACAAGGGTCACAGAGACGACGAACCCTCAACGGAAATATGTTTCCCCACAGTATTTCATATGCTTGGCCTGATGCTCGAGCTTTCTTTTTTATATTTTTATCACAGTTACTTTCGTTTCTTCCTTTTTTGCCTCGAATTTTAGAAGAATCTTTATTAACATTCATTTTTGCACCACAAGTGGACTCTATTTTGTCACGTACGTAAACAACGTACGGAAAACTGTTCAGTTATTTCGAAACTGTTCCAACTCCACACATTTTTTTTTTTTTTTTTTTGCTACGGGCTTTACGTCGCACCGACACAGATAGGTCTTATGGCGACGATGGGATAGGAAAGGCCTAGGAGTTGGAAGGAAGCGGCCGTGGCCTTAATTAAGGTACAGCCCCAGCATTTGCCTGGTGTGAAAATGGGAAACCACGGAAAACCATCTTCAGGGCTGCCGATAGTGGGATTCGAACCTACTATCTCCCGGATGCAAGCTCACAGCCGCGCGCCTCTACACGCACGGCCAACTCGCCCGGTACTCCACACATTGGGGCGTTCTTGAAATATACAAAAAAAATCGTGATGCTATGCAAGCACTTTGCCCTTTGAGTGGGGGCGTTTTCTCCATCTATAAACATGTGTCCGAAGTTCAACTATCCATACATACCATAAAGTGAATTTCATTAAAAAGTGGAATTGGGACGTCCTTATACTCACAAGTTTAAATGTAATTTTGCTTCCTTATTCAGAATTTCATGACTTTTTTTTTTTCAAAATTTGACTCATACTTTAAAAGTTTATGTCTGCTTTTTATCCGGAGGCCTCGGGTTCGATTCCTGGCCAGGATTTGAGGATGATCCGAAGTGCACTCATTGTACATGATTACAACCGAGGAGCTAACTGACGGTGAGATAGTGGCCCCGGTCTAGAAAGACCAAGAATAACGGTCGAGAACATTCGTCGTGTTGATCATACGACACACGATACCTCGTAATCTGCATGCTCGGGCTGAGCAGCGGTCGCGTGGTAGCTAATGCCTCTTCGAGCCTGTTGCGCCATGGGATTTGGCTTGGTTTGGTTTCAAAATTTAATATTAAATTTTCTTTAAACTAAATTTGATCAGTCGTAGTCACCATGTACTACTGATCATATTAAACACCACTTTTAGCTTTGTTGATGATTATTATTATTATCGTTATTAGTATCACGTGATATAACGCCTCTGTCGATATAAATTATTATTCTATACGTATTTTACCTCTTACTATCCAGCAGAGGAGCATGCAAGCTCACCGGTACTGGAAACCGTAGAGACCCTACCCCCAACTTTTCGATGGTCACAACAGCACAATTAGGGGTGGGTTAAGAAAGATAAGAATGAAGATACCGTCACAAAGAAATGATCCAAATTTGAGGTAATCTGTGTTTTTGTACTGTCTTTAGTGATACAGAAACACGGCCGAATGAAGGAATCACACTGTCTTGCTAATAAATAAATAAATAAATAAATAAAAAATAAATAAATAAATAAATAAACAAATAAGTAAATAAATAAATGCAGTATGGGGTTACTTTGCTCCTTTTTTTCACACTTTAAAGAAAAAGAGCTGCAAAAGATGGTTTATCGAACATTATTGCTTCTTAAATTATTTCATTCGGTAATATAGACTTCTTACGAGGAATCGGTTTATCTATATATTAAGAAAACCATTTCCGTAAATTTGTATTATTATTTATGAAAATGGAGCAAAGGTATCTTGATGAGGGGATACTTTGCACCAGATGTCTAAAGTTGTTGAATTAGATGGAGTATGGTAGTATGGAGCAATGTATGACAACAGAAATGTAAGAAATAAATTAGTTATGGACACTCAAAGATATTTTATTGTCCATATCTAGCCAAATGAAAGACTTAACACCAAATACATTTTGGAAAGACCGAGAAGCACGGTAGAATTAGTTCTGTCCACTAAATTGGCCTTGCTGTAATTAAAAAACATACAGTCATAAAACATAAAAGAGAGTAACGTTGAGATCAATCTCAAAATCTGTATAATTCAGGACCAGAGAAGAGTCCCCGTCTGCTTATCATTTTTGGAGGCTAAGTGCTACCAACTATATCTTCCAAATCATAAGTCATTTCATCTTTTGGTGTAGGCCACTTCCATGAGTTCAGCCATTTCTGCATTGCACTTATAGTAGCGCCCTCATTGTTTATGTCGCTAATCTTGCCCGGAAAATATTCCCCTTCATATTTAAGAGCCACATATCGACCCACAGTTTGACATCTTACGGTAAATAAATAAATAAATAAATAAATAAATAAATAAATAAATAAATAAATAAATAAATAAATAAATAAATAAATAAATACAAGAAGGTTTTCGACCCCACTGTCGGCAGCACTGAAGATGGTTTTCCGTGGGTTCCCATTTTCACACGAGGCAAATGCTGGGGCTGTACTTTAATTAAGGCCACAGCCGCTTCCTTCCCAGTCGTAGCCGTTTCCTCTCCCATCGTCGCCATAAGACCTATCTGTGTCGGTGCGATGTAAAGCCAATAGCAAAAAACAAGTACACGAAGGTTTGTCTACACTTCATTACTTCTTTAGTTTAAATGACAGCATTTCCTACTGATTGCACTAAATGCTGCCTGCCATACAACAGAACTGTGTATGTTAAAACACAACACAAGATGAGGTGTACAAAATATGAGGATGATTCTTCAGTACAAGGGCCTAAATAGTTTTTGTGGCAGGAAGTGAACATGGGACTTGATAAAGACTGAATTAAACAGAAAATTCCAATTTGCTTTACACATTAAACTTTCACAGTTGTACTCATCATGCAGGAAACGCAAGAGACTAATGACTGCCCTTTTTTTTTTGTTTTGGCCATCAGCCCATGAACTGATTTGATGCAGCTCTCCATGCCAACCTGCCCTTTTCATTTCTACATTTTACATCCAGTTTAATGTTCTTGTCACATTCATAGGTAGGTCTTCCCCTGCCGTTCATACCGCCTACACTTCCCTCAAAAACCAGCTGAAAAAATCATAGCTGTCTTAAGAGGGTCCTATCATTCTACTGTATTTCTTTTTCCGGTCAAATTTAACCAAATCGATCTCCTCTCACCAATGCATTCGTGATTCGGTCTACAATCTTACCTTCCCTAACGCCACATTTCATAAGCTTCTATTCTCTTTCTTTCTCAGATAGTTATCTAGCACGTTTCACTTCCATACGAAGCCACCTCTAGACGAAAGTATAAAAACCTCTCTAATAGCTATATCAATGTTCGAAGTCAGCAAATTTGTTTTCTTTAGAAAAGCCTTCTTTGTTTGTGCTATTCTGCATCTTGTCCTATTTACTTCCGCTATCATTAGTCATTTAATGACTTCGTTCGATGGCACTCCATTACTTTTGTTTTGGATTTATTTTCATCTTGTATTGTGTCCATACCATTCAGCAACTTCTTCAGATCTACTGCACACTCAGATAAAATAATATCATTGGCGAATCTCAGAGTTTACAGTTAAACCTCAAGTGGCGTCATGGAAACCTACCCTTTTATTTAATGCAACGTAGCCTTTTCACATTTGTCGGAAGAGAGCTACCTTCAAGCCATCAGATCGCCTGCAGTCATTGCTGACTGAGTATCATACTCGTCTCGCGAAAGTAAACTTCGAGCGGGGTCCATGTGGCACAATTGCATTTGTTTTGTGTGACAACGGGGAGATGTTCTGAAGCTGTTAACTGCCGATGATTCCGACTGCGACAAAGAGGTGGTTAGACATTGAGGTTGACGGAGATGTCAACTTCGCACCAGAGAGCGAACTATACAGTTCTGAGATGGAGGAGAGCGAGTGATGTTTGCACTGAAGAGACATTTCTGAGTTACGGAAGAAATAGGTTTATGTGATCCAAAAACCTTTCCTGCAACTAGAAAAGAAAACATTGTCATGTACATGACTGAAAAAAAACCAGCAAAACTATTTCCTACTCACTACTTATCTGCTGTTTTGTAGATGTCTTCAACTTTCATTTGTTTCTGTTTATTTTCATAATTTTATGAAGCGTTTCCGCTGTATAAGATGATATGCCAATTTTTATACCCTACATCTACAGACAATGAAAGTAGTACAGAAGAATGCTGAAAGTGAGATGGATAGATCGAACCCAAAATGAATATTGAATCGAATTTGACGAGAAGAAAAGATAATTGATAGGACACACCTTAAGACACCCAGGACTTGTGCTGTTGGTTTTTGACGGAAGTGTAGGCGGTAAGAACGGTAGGGGTACACCAAGGGATGACTATGACAAGCAGATTAGAGCAGATGTAGGATGTAGAAATTACATAGAAATGAAAAGATTAGTAGACGATAGGGTGGGATAGAGGGCTGCATCATACTGTTCTATGGACTGATGACTCAAACAACAACATAAACTTGCATATTTTTCTCGAAATGTTGTTTTTCTTTTCTTATGATAGTGATAGTTACTTGTAATTAGGAATACATTTCATTGATCTAAAACCACTCTCAGAAATGTGTGATACTGACTCAGATAAAATGTTTTGTTCGTTTTTAGTTATTTTTTGGCCGTCAGAATGACCTTTGGGTTGAATATGCAGGTCAAAACCAGTTAGTTTACACCAGTGCATGGGCCGATGACCTAGATGTTAGGTCCCTTTAAACCACAAGCATCATCATCATCAACACTAGTGCACACCATCAGTCGAGGATTAATCTCAAATATTGTCAGCAATAAGCAGAAAACATGACCCACGATAATTAGTTATTTTTGCTTTTTAATGTTACTTATTCTTCTGGAAGAACGTTAAGCCAGGAGGGGACTGATCTATGTGAATATGGAGCGCCCTAGATCGAGTCTGTTAAGTGATGGAGGCGGGGAACCCAGACACACAATACTGTACACGTGTAGACCGCCCACTCACAGCTCAGTCAGTAACTACAGCTCTGTTTCATAAAACTTCAATAAGCTCTTAAATTCTACAAACATTTCACAAAGGACTGCTCACATATACCGAGTGTATTCGTATTATTGCAAGGATAATAGAAAGATCAAAACGAGAATGCTTTATCAAATAAGCAAAGTTCGAAAATGAAAAATTGAGGTAAGTTCTGATTCGACTGAAAATTAAATTATCTATACTTTATAAGAATGGTTCAAATGCGCGGTGTGTACTGACCACTCCTTAGATATTTCTAGCTTTTGCTTTTCGAGGATGTCTCTATGTCTGATCCTCATTTCCTTCAAATCTGTTTCCACCTCACCTCTCTCCGCTTTCTTGTGGCGAAAATAGGTATAGATCTGTTGGCCACTTTTGGTAGGATCATTCAAGTCCTGTATCTCTTCTATATCAGTGTACAGCTCAGTTTGTAGTTCACCTCTTTTTCAAAAATCTTTCTTTGGTCACTAGTTTCTCCATTACTCCTCTCTTTTTTGACTGCTGCATAAAGGGCCTCCGGTCAGATGACAGTACAGTAGCTTGGCGTTCAGTGGTATATTGAACTTTTGCTGTAGACACATTTGATTAGGCGCGTTCGTGCTTGACGTGAGGCCATCTTTCTCGGAGACTTGGATTTTTATCTACTCACCTAAACTTTTATACCTGCAAATTTATCAAAGCGAATAATAAGTATATTGCAGTCCGCACAACAGTTCTGTTATGATATTTGTATAAACATTAGGGGGTACGACCCCTAACAGTTATGTTACTCTTTCTAGATTACGGAAGAGCGGGCTAGATGACACACATCCTGACTCTAATTATTTAGCGGATCTGTCGTAGAATGTTGGCACCGGACCACAAGATTGCGCTCCAAAGCGGACAGAGAAAGTCGGAAAATTTAAAGGAGTACAAACTGCACTCGACACTGTATGTCGTACGATGTCGAAATGTAAAAGACACGTGGTGACACGGTATTTACCTCAGCCCGATATCTGTGCCATCTGGGAGAATAAAACTGAACGTCCACAGTCAAATTAACTGAAGTCTTACATTGTATTAACATGGATACAGTTTTGTCCTAGCCTCCGTGGCTCAGGTGGCAGCGCACCGGCCTCTCACCGCTGGTTCCGTGGTTCAAATCCCGGTCACTCCATGTGAGATTTGTGCTGGACAAAGCGGAGGCGGGACAGGTTTTTCTCCAGGTACTCCGGTTTTCCCTGTCATCTTTCATTCCAGCAACACTCTCCACTATCATTTCGTTCCATCTGTCATTCATCAATCATTGGCTCAGAGAAGTGCGACAGGCTTCGGCAGCCGGCACAATTCCCGCCCTCGCCGCTAGATGGGGCTTCATTCATTCCATTCCTGACCCGGTCGGATGACTGGAAACAGGCTGTGGATTTTCATTTTCTAAGTTTTGTCCTATCTGGAATTAACACCTTCAGTTCCCCGACAGGATTGTAACCAAGGCAACCACTGTACACGAGGTCAGTAGCGTCATCATCTCACTGTGCGCTTTCTTCCTGTAACTACGTACTTGTATCAATTGAACCTCGTTTTACTCCTCCGTTTAGAATTAAAATATTGAACTGGTGGGAAAACGAACCCAGGGCTTTGGAACAAGAGACATGCATGCTATATGTACGAAACAGTGATGGCTAATAATAATAATAATAATAATAATAATAATAATGCAGCGGAATGCCTTGTTATGAACAAGAAATGTCTGATAGAAACACTGGAAATCAAAGAAAGATTTTAAAAGAAAATTCTGGGCCCAATTGAAGAAAAAGATGAATATAGGCGTCGGCATAACCATGATTTGTATTTTATGGCCACTTGCTAAGTACGAAACCCACACGATTATCGAAGCAGTTCTTTACCTAATTTAAGAAGACCCAGCCAACTTGGTTCAAGGAGGTAGAAAGTGACCTACAGGAGATGGGGATCACTAATGAAATACACAAGAACGCAACCCACCCAGAAGGAAACTAAAACACCACCAAGGGTTTTCAAGAAAGGCCACAGTCGAAGACGGGAAAGACATGGACGGTGGAATAAACAGGAACACCGACAACAAATGCATGGGCACTGGGGAAGGATCAAAGCCCAGAGAAGATACCTGAAATAATGTGGTCCTTAGTAGGTCAAAACGAACCAATAATAATAATAATAATAATAATAATAATAATAATAATAATAATAATAATAATAATAATAATAATAATAATAATAATAATAATAATAATAATAATATGTATCCAAAGTCTACAATATATTTCTCATAATTCATGAGCCTTACCATTCTCTTGTGGATACACTCGGTTTCCTTTCGATTTTTCGGAACTATTTATCTCCTCTACGGGTAGAGTCAAAGAATGTCGTAAGAGACTACTAAGAGGGGAACAACGGAAGAATCTATACTCGTTCTCTCGTCTGCTAACTCCAAGAACATATCCATAATTCTATGATTTCCCGTGTATCGGAGAAAATGTATTAGTTTCTTCTTTATCATCATCATTGGTATTGAATGTTTTGACTGCTCTTGGCTGTCTGTATGTCAGTGCTACTTGACCAGTATCAGTAATGATAAAGGTATAGTGTTTCTAAATGTTGGTGCAGCCTGATTTATAATGCGAGTAGGAAGGAGCCTTAAGGTCTGCGGTCACTCTGCTCCTGGTACTCGCTTCACGTTACGGTGAACACGTTCAGGATTGTCCACCACTGTCCACGAAGCCATGTCCATCAACGTGTAGTGGAGAGCTTCTCTTGGAGGGAAGGCATTTTGACGTAAATGTGTCTTATAGTTGGGGGTCTTCTGAAAATTTGCGCTACGGAACTTAGCGTCACAAGACGTGCGACGAAGTGTAACCCTAGCAACCGTGCAGGCTGTGATGTACGGTAGAGTTCCCTAGCAACCGTGCAGGCTGTGATGTACGGTAGAGTTCACTAGCAACCGTGCAGGCTGTGATGTACGGTAGAGTTACCTAGCAACCGCGCAGGTTGTCACGTACGATGTAGTTACCTAGCAACCGTGCAAGCTGTGATGTACGGTAGAGTTCCCTAGCAACCGTGTGTCTTATTAGCAGCCGTTAATGGATAACGATGGCCGACATATAAGACATACTTACGATCAATTAATTTTCCTGAAGAGTAATTTGATACCACGTTTCCACATGTCGTCACGCTGATCACGTGACGCTCCATTATCTACTGGCCATCCGAGTGGGCTTGACAGTCTTCGCCGAAGGTTTCTGTTGCTGCATAATAATTGAAGTAACATCTTTCAAGCTGAATATATGTAGTTTAACTGAACTTCTGCCTTGATGAGACGGGGAAAACTTTGATGAAATCAAGGGTATGGCTCTGAGGATGTCTGCCGTCGTTTTAGACTATACATTGGGATGGAGTATTTACTTTGACCGCAGCTCTGCACCTTTGCTTACACCAGTGTAACTGATATATTTCACCTCTCAACCACAAGTAAGTTTTGATTTCCTATTTTGTTGCTACATCAATAATACGGCAACTCGTCTGTAAGTACAGAATGAGGAGTGGACACCGTGAGAGTGGATATAAACACGTAGTCGATGGCAGATCTTAACTTACAATATACGAAGTATATATATAATTTATACATTTTATATCAACACTTGTGAAGCACCTTGTCTCTTGTAAAATATCAGTCTCCTCCTCAAATTATATTTAACGAACTGTTGGCGATGTTTCTCGGTATCAAGTCAGCCCTAGCAAATTACTCCCAGTGGACTTCACGTATACCTTGGGGCTGGACTTGTCGGATTGATTGACTCTTACTGTTCCTTTAATCGCAACAATTCGAGCTCACTCGCTGAATTTCACCAGGACTCGTCTTCGCAATGGAGATCCTTTATGGTAGGACTGTGGAGGAATTCCGTTGAATATCCGGACACGACAATGTGGTGCAGTATTTAGTGGTCATTATTATAAAGCTCGTTGGCACCATTCATCCTCTGTACTGGATTATGTAGAACATTATGGGGTAGGGTAATGTATCATGTCCACGAGTTCTTACCACAATCACTACGCCACAGTGCTAGCCGCATCTAATTATATTTAACACAACACTAAAAAAGCACTACAACAAAACACCTGTAGTATAGCACATCATAAACTTCTTCTCAATCCAAGTAGAATTATCTCACAGTCATTGAATGACGGCTCGGCCAGTTATGATTGTTCGGGAAATACCTGGGTCGGTCATCCTCGAAATGATTTTCTGTGGTTCCCTACCCCCCCTGCCCACAATGTTAACTTCAAGCAATTGCTGGGATTGTACCTTTCTCAGGGCTACGCCCACTTCCGTCCCATTCCTAGCCCGTACAATTATACATACAGCAGAGACAACACCTCGCACAGCTGTACATGTAGCTCCCCCGTAGGGGGACCGGCGAAAGCAGCTACAGAAATAAGGAGGTACTCTTGGTTCTAAAAGTCATACGCTAAATAAAGAAATGTGAACTAATGACCAGGTTATGCTTTGGGATATTTATTTCTTATTACCTTATTCAAGAGTTGATGTAATTGTTGTTCTAATATGTTAAGAGGACTCATAATAATAATAATAATAATAATAATAATAATAATAATAATAAGGAAGCAGGGACGCAGCAGCTAATGAGAGCGTACTGGGCCAAGATAAAGGACAAGATCATAGCTAAGATTTAAAACGAGTCCCGTGGTTCCTACTAGGCCGAAACGAACGGAAAAATTAACAATATTGATAATCCAGGACTCCAGATCTCATACCAGAAAATCCGCTATATGTCCTAGATGGACAAACAATGAAAACGCAGCTTGGCAAAATATCTCAAGTGTCTAGAGTACAGTAAATACAAATACCTGGGAGAAGTCATCCAACCTTCAGGAATTAATCGTGCAGCAAACAAAGAAAGGACCTCTATACTAAAGAGAGTGTACAGATTAACTTGGAACAGATACTGTATAATAAAAAATCCATATCCCGAAATGCAAATTTAAGGAAATACAACAATGTAATCGGAAAAAAGTAGAATTTATGAAGAATCGATGGACTTCTATAAGCAAAAGTACAAGTTCTCACCCATCTCTGTAATCGTTCAAGAACCGTGCTTGCGGACCTCAACGAAATGTTTGACGTGCCTCACTCTTTTGCCCACACGTAACATCATACGATATCATTATCTATATACATTATTGTTGTTAAGGTACTGTTCGTCCTTGGGCAACCTGCAGCTGTTGCAGGCAGATTGTATAATAAATAATAACATCTGAAACACTGATAATTGGGGGGAGATCGGTAATTAAAGATGTAGAAACGCAACGAAGAAAAATCTGAAGGAAAATTATCGGACCAGTTTGTACAGGGGAACCTGGATTGTAAGGACATCACATGACCTGTACCGACACTCACAGAAAATCTCCGACACATTTAGGAAAATACGTTTGAAACTTTTTGTACATATTCTCAGGATGAGTAATGAGAGATTGATCAAAATAATGCTGAACCTTGTCCTATCCATGAAATTTGAAAACAATTGGCTGCACGAAGTTGGAAATATCTTCAGGAAATAATCATCACAGATGAAATTGTATTAGACAGATCGAACCTCCGTTTTGCAGACCAATCAAACACAACCACCAACAAAAACCTATTCAGAAGATGGCAAAAAAGTCACAGCGAGAAGATGAAGAGAAGGCGAATCGCGCTCCTTAGTTGGCCGTAACTAATCATAAGTGAGCTATATTTACAAAATGCCAGGTGAGGCCCAGTGGTTACAGATGAAAGTGACTTTTTACGTTATGAAGAAGCGAGAGAAGTGACGACATCGCCGACGCTTCTTGCAGGCGTTCAGCGTCTAATGAAATACACGCCCTCCCGTTCGTGTCTGAGCTAATTATTCTCTCGTCTTGTCTTTAATTTGATATTTTGAGGCTCCTCCTCTACTACTGGCTCCTGAGCTCTCTTTACACTTGAACAGCCCATTTGCACTACTTTCTGAACTTCCTGTACCACTCTGCAATATGAAGGAAATTTACTGCCTTTTATAAAATATTTGATTTGTGAAGATTCTGGAAAGGGTAGGTCAAGCAGCAGGGAAACCTTTCTGGACAGTA
This sequence comes from Anabrus simplex, assembly GCF_040414725.1. Classification (NCBI taxonomy): domain Eukaryota; kingdom Metazoa; phylum Arthropoda; class Insecta; order Orthoptera; family Tettigoniidae; genus Anabrus; species Anabrus simplex. Next base: position 8,107,864 of record NC_090275.1, on the reverse strand, counting down.
ATAAAGAATCTTAGGAAGGGAGGGAAAAAGGAAATGAACAGTGTTTTGAGTAATTCAGGTGAACTCATAATAGATCCCAGGGAATCGCTGGAGAGGTGGAGGGAATATTTTGCAAGCTCATGGGGAGGAGAAAAATGATGTTGGTGAAATTACGCTTGAGGAAGTGGAAAGAATGGTAAATAAACTACACTGTCATAAAGCAGCAGGAACAGATGAAATTAGACCTGAAATGGTGAAGTATAGTGGGAAGACAGGGATGAAATGGCTTCATAGAGTAGTAAAATTAGCATGGCGTGTTGGTAAGGTACCTTCAGATTGGAGAAAAGCAGGAATTTCACCTATCTATAAGCAAGGGAACAGGAAGGATTGCAACAACTATCGAGGTATCTCATTGATTAGTATACCAGGCAAAGTATTCACTGGCATCTTGGAAGGGAGGGTGCGATCACTCGTTGAGAGGAAGTTGGATGGAAACCAGTGTGGTTTCAGACCACAGAGAGGCTGTCAAGATCATATTTTCAGTATGCGCCAGGTAATTGAAAAATGCTACGAGAGGAATAGGCAGTTGCGTTTATGTTTCGTAGATTTAGAGAAAGCATATGACAGGGTACCGAGGGAAAAGATGTTCGCTATCCTGGGGGACTATGGAATTAAAGGTAGATTATTAAAATTAATCAAAGGCATTTATGTTAATAATTGAGCTTCAGTGAGAATTGATGGTAGAATGAGTTCTTGGTTCAGGGTACTTACAGGGTTTAGACAAGGCTGCAATCTTTCACCTTTGCTGTTCGTTGTTTACATGGGTCATCTGCTGAAAGATATAAAATGGCAGGGAGAGATTCAGTTAGGTGGAAATGTAATAAGCAGTTTGGCCTATGCTGACGACTTGGTCTTAATGGCAGATTGTGCCGAGAGCCTGCAGTCTAATATCTTAGAACTTGAAAATAGGTGCAATGAGTATGGTATGAAAATTAGCCGCTGTCAGTAGGTAAGAAATTCAACAGAATTGAATGTCAAATTGGTGATACAAAGCTAGAACAGGTCGATAATTTCAAGTACTTAGGTTGTGTGTTCTCCCAGGATGGTAATATATTAAGTGAGATTGAATCAAGCTGTAGTAAAGCTAATGCAGTGAGCTCACATTTGCGATCAACAGTATTCTGTAAGAAGGAAATCAGCTACCAGACGAAACTATCTTTACATCGGTCTGTTTTCAGACCAACTTTGCTTTACGGGAGCTAAAGATGGGTGGACTCAGGATATATTATTCATAAGTTAGAAGTAACAGACATGAAAGTACAAACAGGTGGGAACAATGGCAGGAGGGTACTCGGAATGAGGAGATAAAGGCTAATTTAGTAATGAACTCGATGGACGGAGCAGTACGCATAAACCGGCTTCGGTGGTGGGGTTATGTGAGGCGAATGGAGGAGGATAGGGTATCTAGGAGAATAATGGACTCTGCTATGGAGGGTAAGAGAAGTAGAGGGAGACCAAGACGACGATGGTTAGACTCTGTTCCTAACGATTTAAAGATAAGAAGTATAGAACTAAATGAGGCCACAACACTAGTTACAAATCGAAGATTGTGGCGACGTTTCGTAAATTCACAGAGGCTTGCAAACTGAACGCTGAAAGGCGTAACAGTCTATAATGATAATGTATGCAATGTGTGAAGATCGTGTGATTAGTGTTGAAGTCACCCTCTGCTGGTGGGGAGCCTACACCTACGGTATCCGCTACATGTCGTAAGAGACGACTAAAAGAAGCGACCAATGGATGATGACATTAGAACCATGAGAATACTCGTGTTTAGTACAATTACGTGCAGAACACCGTGCGTCGACGTTACTTGCGACTAGTACCACCTTGCGAGAAAAACCATGGATCTACGTTACATAGAAACGGTACCATTATGCCAGAAACACTACGGGTCTGGGCGTTACTCGTGATGAATATCATCGTGTACATTCCACCGGTCGGGTCCATTGTGCTCAGAATGGCTCTGCGTTACCTATGAGTAGGACCACTTTATGAAAAACACCATGGGTCTATGTTGCCTGTGATTGCTGTTACTATGTGAGAAACACCACAGGTTTGGTTGGCGTCCGTGATTAGTCCCACTACGTGAGGAACACCACGGGAATACCGCCACTCGTGATTAGTCCCACTACGTGAGGAACAGCACGGGATTACCGCCACCCGTGATTAGTCCCACTACGTGAGGAACACCACGGGAATACCGCCGCCCGTGATTAGTCCCCCTACGTGAGGAACACCTCGGGAATACCGCCACCCGTGATAAGTCCCCCTACGTGAGGAACACCTCGGGAATACCGGCGTCCGTGATTAGTCCCCCTACGTGAGGAACACCACGGGAATACCGCCACCCGTGATTAGTCCCACTACGTGAGGAACACCATGGGAATATCGGCGTCAATGATTAGTCCCACTACGTGAGGAACACCACGGGAATACCGGCGTCCGTTATTAGTCCCACTACGTGAGGAACACCTCGGGAATATCGGCGTCCGTTATTAGTCCCACTACGTGAGGAACACCACGGGAATACCGCCACCCGTGATTAGTCCCCCTACGTGAGGAACACCTCGGGAATACCGGCGTCCGTTATTAGTCCCACTACGTGAGGAACACCACGGGAATATCGGCGTCAATGATTAGTCCCACTACGTGAGGAACACCACGGGAATACCGCCGCCCGTGATTAGTCCCACTACGTGAGGAACACCACGGGAATACCGGCGCCCGTGATTAGTCCCCCTACGTGAGGAACACCTCGGGAATACCGGCGCCCGTGATTAGTCCCCCTACGTGAGGAACACCACGGGAATACCGCCGCCCGTGATTAGTCCCACTACGTGAGGAACACCACGGGAATACCGCCACCCGTGATTAGTCCCACTACGTGAGGAACACCACGGGAATACCGCCGCCCGTGATTAGTCCCCCTACGTGAGGAACACCTCGGGAATACCGGCGTCCGTTATTAGTCCCACTACGTGAGGAACACCACGGGAATATCGCCACCCGTGATTAGTCTCACTGCGTGAGGAACACCACGGGAATATCGCCACCCGTGATTAGTCTCACTGCGTGAGGAACACCACGGGAGTACCGCCACCCGTGATTAGTCCCACTAGTGAGGAACACCACGGGAATACCGCCACCCGTGATTAGTCCCACTGCGTGAGGAACACCACGGGAATACCGCCACCCGTGATTAGTCCCACTGCGTGAGGAACACCACGGGAATACCGCCACCCGTGATTAGTCCCACTACGTGAGGAACACCTCGGGAGTACCGCCACCCGTGATTAGTCCCACCACGTGAGGAACACCACGGGAATAGCGGCGTCAATGATTAGTCCCACTACGTGAGGAACACCACGGGAATACCGCCACCCGTGATTAGTCCCACTACGTGAGGAACACCACGGGAATACCGCCACCCGAGATTAGTCCCACTACGTGAGGAACACCACGGGAATACCGACGCCCGTGATTAGTCCCCCTACGTGAGGAACACCACGGGAATACCAGCGCCCGTGATTAGTCCCACTACGTGAGGAACACCACGGGAATATCGGCGTCAATGATTAGTCCCACTACGTGAGGAACACCACGGGAATACCGCCACCCGTGATTAGTCCCACTACGTGAGGAACACCACGGGAATACCGGCGCCCGTGATTAGTCCCCCTACGTGAGGAACACTACGGGAATATCGGTGCCAGTGATTAGTCCCACTAGGTGAGGAACACCACGGGAATACCGCCACCCGTGATTAGTCCCACTACGTGAGGAACACCACGGGAATACCGCCACCCGTGATTAGTCCCACTACGTGAGGAACACTACGGGAATATCGGTGCCAGTGATTAGTCCCACTAGGTGATGAACACCACGGGAATATCGGCGTCAATGATAAGTCCCCCTACGTGAGGAACACCACGGGAATACCGCCACCCGTGATTAGTCCTACGACGTGAGGAACACCTCGGGAATACCGTCGCCCGTGAACACCTCGGGAATACCGGCGTCCGTTATTAGTCCCACTACGTGAGGAACACCACGGGAATACCGGCGCCCGTGATTAGTCTCACTACGTGAGGAACACCACGGGAATACCGGCGCCTGTGATTAGTCCCACTACGTGAAGAACACTACAGTCAAAGTCAGTGACAAGTAGTTAGAAAACACCTACTGTATATAGAAGGCAGTGAGAAGGATGACGACGAGCACTGGTTGCCTGGTTACCACACTGTCTACGCTAAACTGATGACGCTGACTTCAGATACTCCCAGCCCAAAAACAAATCCATATGAAATTAAATTGTCCTTAATATCGCTCAATACATTCCCATGACGTAGGACCACACCGCTACTTCAGTTTCTGCGGTAACTTTTGAATCACTCGACATATTCTCTGATCTCGTCCCAAGGGGAATGTATCAGCAGCTTAGCTGAATGGTTAGCGTAGTGACCTTGGATTCAGAAGGCTCCGGATTCGATTGCCGGCCGAGTCAGGACCAGATAATTGGGAAAAGGTCAGCAAGAAGAAGAATAAGAAGAAGAAAAATGAAATAAAAATAAAATGAAGAAGAAATGATTATGATAGATGTTCAAATGTTAAACTCTGGAACGGCGATCTTTTTCCGCACATTATTTCCCCTGAGCACCAGGAGACAGAAAGAGCTTGTCGTTCTTAGTAAATTAGGGAGTGCAGAATGGTTGGTATGGTGCTGCGTCTGGGATTACGGCGCACCCGCTTTGTTTTCAGCATTCCTTGTGCGGTTAACTCCTTTTTCCTTCTTCTCTGTCTTGTATTCCATCCATCTCTGAATTCTAAATTAATAGTTGTTGTTAATTGGATGTTATAAAAGGAATAAAGAAGACCCTTTTCCTTTGTGCGGTAAGAAGGCAGATTAATGGATTACGAGATAGTCACGAAATATGGCTTTCGTTAAACCTATTCCTCTAATTACAATACTCAGTGACACACTTCCCGTATCAGAGTTGGGGGCCGGCCAAAAGCTGTGTGGTATTAAGCGATTTACTTGCTTTCTAATTACCAACATTCTTCTTCTCTCCCATGTTCATTTGTTCCTCCATAATCCTTGTCATCTGATTTCCGATTCCAGGGATTGCTAAATCAACCTCCACGTTTATCTTTCTGCGCATATAATTCGTGGTAAAGTTATCTGTGAATATGCTCGGACAAAAATCGAATGTAATTTCTGAAATAGCGATAAGTGCTGGTACTCGATATATTTCCTCATAATCGGGCTGCAACGAAAGCAGGTGTGAGGCAGTATGTATGTAAATGACTTTCTCAAGATATGCGGTTCAAAGGGCGAATTGCTGTTCTAGTCATGAGGTTGGACGACTGCCATGAACTGTGAGCACTACAGCGAGTCTAAGCTTAGATTATACTGCAGTTTTACACTTACACAACTGAGATAGTTTGGGGACGATTCTGCTGCAAGGGAGACTCATAATTGTAAGAGTGTGCATGGACTCGCACAATACTCATTAGTTCTCATTCATGGTGGGCGATATGTGAACAGTGACATGTGTGTGTCAACCTAAACTGGAAGCTTGGTTTATCAGTTCACTCAATCGTTCCAACGCTCAAACTGCGACTGCTGCCTTACTTCGGCTTCACAAGTCTTATAGGCAGCCATTGGTGCTTGTTTAATTGACATTTGTTTGAACAACATTTGGACATTATCTACGAGTTGGCAGCGCAAAATACTTATAAATAAGCACTTATGTTTGAGATTAAACCACCTGTTGGTTATAATACAATGAAGAAAAAATCAGATTCTGTAATTAGCATTCTTCAAAAAAATTGGTCCCGTCAATAAATAAATAAATAAATAAATAAATAAATAAATAAATAAATAAATAAATAAATAAATAAATAAATAAATAAATAAATAAATAAATAAATAAATCTGCATTTAGGGCTGCCATCCAAGTGACAGATTCCCTGAACTTCGACATTTACCGAACATTCCCTTGATAAATTATTTCTATCCCTAATTCCTTTGCCTAGAAACAAATATTTACCCCAAATTGTCCTTTTCAATTCCAACTGTATCTTCATATTATGACCCTTCCTGCTTTTAAAAATACCACTCAAATTTATTCGTCTACTAATGTCATTCCACGCCATCTCTCCACTGACAGCTCGAATCATAACTTACCGCTTAGTCAAGCAGCTCGTCTCATTACTTCCAAGGTTTGCAACTTTTCGTAACACTACTCTTTTGTCGGAAATCACCCAGAACAAATCCTGCTGCTTTCTTTTCAATCTTTTCCAGCTCTTGTATCATGTACGGTAGAAAATATTCTTAATTGTGGTCTTAGCGGTGACTTACGCGCCCTCTGCTTCACATCCCTAAATACTCCCGTATCCAAATGAAGTACTGAATTGCGTTGTTCTCGTAACGCAATTGCAGCTCTAGTCGGGAACAACACTAGGAGATATTGCAGATCAGACAAAGACGGTATCGAGAAGCATCACAGAGACTACACTTAAATATGGTTGAGATTCCGTCCTCGTGATCTCAAAATGCTATACAGTACGACGAAGATGTGAAGTGTGTGGACTGTGATTTAACCTCATTCGAATGAATGAAATAGAACTTCTGATCGACAAATCTTAGAAGATAAAGTTTTGATAAGGATGGGGGTTTAACAAAAGCACAAGCTCTACAACTTTTGAAGCTGAGAGGATAGCCATTCCACAGACCACTTGCGACAAAATTGTTTGTGAATAATGGGGACACAATCCATCCGTGTGTGTTACAACCTTCAAATACACCATTTTGTCCAGTAGATCAGCCTTTTCATTGCCAAAACTTCCACAGTGTACTTTAACCTACAGAAATGCTACGAAGAAACGTATTCTTTTACTGCTTCTTCGACACTTGTGGGGCTGAGGATACAAACTGAATTGCACATGTGGATTTGGCCCTGTTTTACGGACGGATACTCTTCCTGACACCAAAACTATATGGATAAATGTAATCACTATTACATGTTTCTGAGTGTACTAAGTTGTCTGAATATGAAGAGAAGAGTGCTGGAACAGACACAAATACACAGTACTCGACAAAGGAAAATTAAGTAGAAGCGATTAAACACCCCGGCCCGGCCGGGAATCTAACCCGATCAAGGGGACTAAGGGCCGTAAAGACTTGGACAGCCAAGGAAAAAATAATTATACGATATGCATAGGATGATCAGCATGCACCGAGGCACGTTGGACAAGACATCAGAAGTCTTCAAAAACATCGTAAACAGCACTGTGGACAATGTTGGTCCTTGTGACAGTGTGCGGAAGTTTGCTCAACCTATGACATCTTTCGCAGTGATGAACTGAAGGCCATCATATGAGTACAGTGTTGGCATGTAGCAGCTACACTGAGTGGCCAAAAGTCACGGGAAGGTGAAAATGTGTCGTCTATGAGCCCTGAGTGTTGCGGATAGCTGAGCAGTGTGTCTCGTTAAGGTGGCAACACCTCGCGAGTTAAGCGACTTTGAACGTGGGATGATCATCGGCGCATGGGTTATAGCATTGCGGAGATTACATGAGAATTCGGGTTTTCGACGTCAACAGTGCCGAGGGTGGATCTTCAATATCCCAGACAGAATATTACCACCCGCGTGAACCGCCGCTCGGGAAGACCTCAAGTGTTTAACGAACGGACATCACGTCGCATCTGCAGAACCATACTGGGCGCTTGACGGTCTACCATGCGTCATATCACCGCCCAGTTGAATGTTGGGAGTCAGGAACCTATTTCTACCAGGCCTGTAAGGAAGCGACTGCACCGCATAGGCTTCACCAGCCGACGACCAACTTGCGTCTCTTTGCTGACACCTCGACACAGAGCTCAACGACGTGCATGGGCCCGCGTTGTATCGAGCTGACGGGCGCGTGTGTGGCGTAGGCCCCATGAAGCTATGGATCCTGCTTGTCAAAACGGTTGTGTCCAAGTGGGAGGTGGCTCAATTCTGGTCCGGGTGCCGTTCTCATGGTCACAATTAGGCCCCATTATCCGCCTGCAGGGAGCGCTGACAGGTTCACATTATGTGGGCATTCTTTGAGACCATGCGCATCCCTTTCGGGCCCTGGAGTACCCTGATGGATATACCATGTTTCAGCAGGACAGTGCGCCGTGTCATCGCTCTGTGGTGGGAGGAGCACTCCATGGATTGGCCCTCCAGATCCCCCGATCTTAATCCAATCGAGCAATTATGGGATGCTATCGATGCTGGGTGTATGCTCCATGAACCCCGCACCGACTACACAAGACCAATTGTGGGTAGCAGTGAAAGATGCGTGGGTCCAGATCCCTCCAGAACGATTCCAACACCTTGTAGAGTGATGTGTCGCCGTATTACTGCCGTTTTGAGTGCACGCGGTGGAGTAACTCGTTACTAAAATCACATTCAGTATCTTCCCATGACTTTTGGCCACTGAGTGTATATCTTAAGCTACTCCTGCAGAACTTGACATATCCATTAATCTTTTCCTTCATTTTATTTTAGTTAGTGCTAGTGTTTGAGAATCTCCTATGTTGTGTAGGTTATCAGGTACATACGTGCGTTCTTGTAAGCTATAACTGCTGTTAAATATCGATCCTCATTCGCCGGGTTTATGTTAAGCCAAGTAGACATTAAATCGGGATTAGTTATGTTACCGTGTTTTTGTGGTAGTTATGCGTGAAAGAAGGTGCGGGGTGGTGAGCGGGTCTCAAGCTACTAAAGTAAAATTAATTTAAAATTTAACCAGGTTATATTTTCTTTTCAAAAACAAAGAAATAACAAGCATGGCTGGTACAAAGTAGCAAGTCCAAGGGTAGTTACAATATTTACAGGATTTGGGCTTCGAGCCCTGAAAACACAATGCTTGGGCAATCAGCTCAGTTTTACCTCCAAACACAAGTTTCAACAGAGGGGCAGAAAACCCCATTCATGCCTAGGAGCCCTAGCTCCAAATTACACTGAAAAGCCTCCACGAGGCATACAACACTCAATTTTCAAAAGAGCCACTCGCTCTCAAATTTAAGCCTCTCCCAGGCCACGCCAAACTCCACCTTCAAGTTGTCCTCAACGGACATAAACACAGGGGTAAAATACCCAATCTACTGAGGTCTATTAAATGAAAAGGAGGTTAATTAAATGACCTCTAAGGTAACAATTTGAGAGGAGGCGATCTTGCACTCCTAATACACTTTGATTAAGACCTACTTGGCACTAGGCCGTTAATACAAGGGCTAATCCCATACTAAAGAGGTGACTTAAGAAGAGAACAATTTGTTTTACGTTAACGAAGAATAGGTTGAGAAAAATAAGTTCACCTCAAAACAATATGAGTGGGAGCTCGAGAGGGTTAGCACTCTCTATCCCAGTATGTAGCTTTAAAAGAGAATATATGAAAGAGTAGTTACATTTAGGAAAAGGTTACATGGTGGAACGCTTAGAACCCGCCCCGAGAGTTAAACTGCTGAGCTAGCCAAGAAAGAAGTTATTAATTGGCCATTACCTTGTTGCTGACCGCTGCCGAGGAAAGAGGCGCTTCCCGCCTCCTGCTATGTACTTAATACACTGAAAGATGGAACAGAAGTGGCCCGGAGACCCTAAAATCAGCAGTTTATGTACTCTCGTGGAAGGTTCTAGGCGTTAGGGGAATGAGAACACCCTCCCACGAGGATTTTATTGGTTCATCAATAAACCCCCTACACAATACTAAGAAGAAACACATAATTGGTGGAAAATTAATTTAAGAAATTCGGGATAGGCTAGATTTAAAACAAGGGGAAATGAGGGGTTAATATTGCCAACTTAACCAATGACTGAAAGAAATTTAGCAAAGAACAAACATTTGAAATAAAAATTTCTCCAACAAAATAGTTCTTTGACTTCGCACTAGGGTGCACTATTGTTGATCTTCAGTAGTGTCCTCTAGAAGAGAAAGTTCACACTTCTTACTTCAAGCGAAACAAAAATACACCAAAAATGACACAGTTCAAAAACTCAAAATTTTCCACGTGGTGACATCTTCTGAGAAAGTAGAGAATTAACAGCGTAGATAAAGTTCAGACTTCCTCCAGCAGAGGAGTTTCAACTGGCGCAATTTTTAAATTAGCGGCGTGGAGGTGTACCGCCCGGTACAGACCTCCCCCCCCAAAAGTACCTCCAGGGGTGGCACATGAAATCTGTTTGAAACAAGGTCCAAGTTATGCAGTGGATATGAAGATTGATTGCAGAAGCATTTATAAGATTTCTTAATTTGGTTCGATTCAGTTTCAGAATTTTGTTGTTGCAGGTGAAGTAAAGTCTTTATATTTGTAGAAGTTGAATTTTTGAAGATAAACTTTTAATACTTAGAGGTGAAGAAAAATTTTGCAATTGCCACCAAATATTGCTGTTGAATTCCCAAGTGTAGTCATTGCTTATAGTAACTGTCCATGTAATTGATGTTGATTAAGTAGGATGGTCAGACCGGCCGTTGCAGCTTGCGTCCAAAGGGAGGCCGCTCGGACCCCTCAAGTACCCTGAGATACCGCTCGCCCGCACTATGAGGGGAGCAGAGGTGTTGAAACACGCCGCGCCCGCGGTGAACGTATACAGGCTGCGGGCAAGTAGCAGGTCGTGCGCCGCGCATCAGCCTTGGCCGGGAGGAGAGCTCCGGCTCCCCGTGCACCTGACGTCCTCGCTGGAGAAGAGGGGGCCCGTCCTCTGCCCCAGTTGCTGCACGGCGCCGCGCGGCTGCGGGGGCACTGAAACATTAAAGCTAGGCGGCAGAATTGTGTTGGACCATCATCTTTTTGAGGGCACAGGCTTGGTGAAGAGGTTGAGGGGTCAGCGGCGTGCAGGTGTCCATGGCATTAAATGTAATCAAGCCACAGTGTATATAGCAGGAGACGGGAGCGTGGTAATGGCCATGGTAAGGACAAAATGGCAGTTTAACGGATCGGGGAAGGTTTTACAAAAAGCTTACATATAAGACAAACTATTATAGAAGGGGCAGAAAGCCTTAAAAGTGAAACTCAAAAAAAAAAAAAAAAAAATCACCTTCATATTCCTTTCACGATTATATGAAGTAAGGTAACCCAGAAATTACACCGGTTTCACCTGGGACAGGTGAACTCTAAATATCCTCTCGGTGGCTGGATTGCTTACTAACAACGTAACCGGCGTAAGGAAATCGAGAATGATACAAGGCCCATGAAATCTGGGGGCAAGTTTGCCCGCGGGAACAAAGTTCTTGACCATAACTTGGTCACCTACCTTCAAAGGGGTGGGTCTCCGTCCACGATCATACCTTTCCCTAACCTTTTCATGAGACACCTTAAGATTGGCTTTAGCCTTCTTCCAAAGGTCTTTAATGATGTCCGGATCTATTGTCTCGGGTAGAATGTCACTCAGAGACCAGAGGTTAGAGAGCGGCGTGTTGGGAACAAACTTGAACATCAACGATGCTGGAGTAAATTTATGTGATTCATGAACCGCCGAATTCAAAGCAAAAGCTAACCAATGCAGGGACGTGTCCCACCTGGAATGATCTTCATGATGATAGGCAATAAGTGCGGACCTGAGATTACGGTTAACCCGTTCAGCCAGAGATGGTTGAGGGTAATAAGCAGAAGTAGTTACATGAGAGATGGACAAGTCAAAACAGAATTTACGAAATAAATTAGATGTAAAAGCCTTAGCATTATCAGATACAATATATTGGCACGGACCAAAAGAAGCAAAAATAGAATTTAAGCAGGTAATGGTAGACTGAGCGGTAGCCAGCTTAGTCGGAAATAACCAAGAAAATCTGGTAAAACCATCTACACATACAAAGATGAATTTGTTGGCATTTCCCTTCGACTGGGGGAAGGGTCCTACATAATCAATATACAGGCGTTCCATGGGGCGCGACGCTTGATGCGAAGACAAAAGGCCTACCTTGGTGGACATGGTGGGTTTACTGAGCAAACAAGATTTACAAGCTTTTACAAGTTCACGGATTTCACCGTCCATACCTTTCCAGATGAACCTTTCACGAATCTTTTCACGGGTTTTAAAGATTCCAAAATGCCCCCCCAATGGGGTCTCATGATAGTATTTGAAGATCATAGGCACGAGAACAGCTGGAACGACAACCTTCATCTTGTCATGCCTCGATGGGCAACATAAAACACCATTCCTCAGAACATAAGGGACAACATGTTCCCCAGAAGAAAGGGTTTCCATTATCGGAGCCAGCGTCGGATCTTCACGTTGGTATTTCTCAATATCCCTAAAAAGCATGGGAGCATCAGTTAAGATGGTATTAACATCAGATAGTGTGGACTCGGAAGGTGATGAACTGTCGACCGGTTCATGGATCTCAACGTCGTTTGAAAACATACGGCTGAGTCCATCAGCGACAATATTTTCGGTACCTCTGATATGTCTAACATCAAACTGGAAGGCAGAAATACGAATGGCCCAGCGGGCTATACGACCAGTACGACGCGGCCTACCTAAGACCCTGCTTAAGGCTTGATTATCTGTCTCCAGGTCGAATTTAACATGTTCCAGATAGAGACGGAACTTCTCTAAGGCGAATAAGACTGCCAAACCTTCGAGCTCATAGATGGAATACTTGGCTTCTTGAGCCGACAAAGTCCTAGATGCATAGGCGATGGGTCGCCTCCCTAGTTCAGTCTCTTGAAGAAGGACTGCCGCTACTGCTGACGACGACGCGTCGGTTTGGACGATGAATTTCTTCGAGAAATCAGGCATAGCAAGTACAGGGGCATTACAAAGAGCTAATTTAAGGTCTTCAAAAGCGGCTTGTTGAGAAGGTCCCCACTCGAATTTGATGCCTTTCCTACGAAGAAGGTTTAAGGGCGCCGCTCTATTAGCGAAGTTAGGAATAAACTTCCTGAAGAAATTCACCATACCAATGAACCTGGCGATACCTTTAATGTCCTTGGGAGGTTTAAAATCACGGATGGCCTGTGTTCTAGAATGATCGACGGCTACACCATCAGATGACACAATATGCCCTAGGAAAGACATAGAGGGCTTAGCAAAGGCGACCTTGGACAACTTAACAGTTAACCCAGCTTTACGAAGGCGATCGAGAACTTCTCGCAGATGATCTAGATGCTCTTCAAAAGTCTCTGAAAATACGACGACATCATCCAAGTAGTGATATAAGTACTCAAATTTGATGTCGGAGAAGACCCTATCTAGTAGCCTAGTGAGTACAGCTGCTCCCGTGGGGAGCCCGAAAGGCACGCGGTTGTATTCGTATAAGTTCCAGTCCGTGGCAAACGCTGTAAGATGTTTAGACTCTTCGGCAAGGGGAATTTGATTATAGGCCTGATTCAAGTCCAGGATAGTAAAGAACTTGGCCTTACGAAACCATGAAAAACAAGAATGAAGGTCAGGAAGGGGCACAGATTGCAACACCACCTTCCGATTGAGAGCCCTATAATCAATGACAGGCCTGAAGCCTCCTTGGGGTTTCGGAACTAAAAAAATAGGCGAAGAATACGCCGACTTAGAGGGCCTAATAATACCATCCTTCAACATCTGATCGATAATTTCTTTCAGAGCCTTCATTTTAGGTGGAGATAGCCTATACGGTGGAAAACGGACAGGAATCGAATCCGTGACCTCAATTTTGTATTCGATCAGGTCAGTAACACCAAGAGTATCAGAAAACACTTCTGGAAACGACTGACACAACTTACGAATACTATCAGCCTGCTCCTCAGGTAGATGTCTAAGGTCTAACAACATCTCATCCTGGGTAGGCGAAATAGAAGAACATGATGCAGAATTACACTTTAATAGAGGGATGCTACAATTAGAGGCAAATTTGAAAGTGCAAGACCTACTCTGAAGATCGAGCACAAGACCAGTGTGAAAAATAAAGTCCGCTCCCAATATAATGGGGCAAGACAAGAGCTTGGCCACAAACAATTTAACTTTCCAAGTGAATTTAAAAATACGAATTTTGACCAATAAGGAACCTAGAATTTCTAATGGGGATGAATTAGCCGAAACGTATTGAACAGGAGATGAGACATAGTCAGATAGTTTACAAACAGATTTCAATTTAGAATACCATTCAGCCGAAATAATCGAACAAACACTGCCTGAATCTAAGAGAGCAGTTATAGGCTCGTTATTTAACTCAATCTTAAGAAAAGGAACAGGTGCGGGGGAATCCGCCGCAATCCTAAGACTCTCTTTGGGACCTTCAAAAGATAAATTTGAAAATTGCTCGTTCCCTGAATTTACAACCTGTTTACTAGGGGCTGAGTCTCGGGAAGATGGATTAGTCGACTCAGCCGAAGCCACTAGTCACTTTTTATTATTGGCATAGGTAGAATTTGCACCAGAAGTTGAGCAGGAGGGGGTGCTTATCGAGTTTGGGCAATTCTTGGCGATATGTGAGAAAGCCCCACATTTAAAACAGCCTTGTGCTGAACCAGCTCCATTATTTGCCCTACTAGTTTTGACCAATGGACATTTATTGCGAAGATGGTCAGGCGACCCGCAAGCATAACATTTACGGGGTGTGACTGGTCGGCGAGGTGGAGGCCGAGTATTACTAAACGAAGGAGGGGGTTCTTTTGCCACACGCAAAGAGTCAGCGTACCTCACTCCTTCCGCTGAGACGGCCAACGCTTCAAGTTCAGAGAACGTTTGCGGGCACGCCGCGAAACACAAATATGACCTATAAGATGGTGAAATGCCTTCTACAATAGCCTGTACAATCTGATCTTCAGGAAAATGAAGGGCAAACACCCTAGTATAAAACTTAATGTCTTGTATGAAATCAGCCAAGTTCTCATCCAATCGCTGTACACGATAATAGTACTTCTGAATCAGAGAAGACCTCGCGCGGGCGGGAATAAAATTTGCAAGCAAGTGTGCATGAAAATCTTCAATAGATGACTGTTCGGCTATGGCTCTTACTATTTTGTCAGAAAGAATACCAATTGCATAAGGATAGATAATTTGCAAAATTTGACATGGAGAAAGAGAAAACACAAGGGCATGATCCTGATATTCAACCAGAAATCTTAAAAATGAAATTACTTCACTGGTGGTATTAACCGAAAACTTAGAGATACCTCTGAGCAACATTGCCAATGGGTGAGGCAAGCTGCTAAACCCGGGTGACATAGTAGGTAAAGGTTTCAATGGCAAGGAAGTTAATTCCGAACGGATGTTACTCAACGATGCACGGCGTTCAGATTCGTTGTCCAATGGGGCAGATATAGTTTAAGCAGCAACGGTTATCCTATTAACTTCTCCCTTATGAGGCTCTTCCTCGCTACCTACATTCACTGTGGTGGGTAGATCGCTTTTGGGAGGAACCTCCCCTGTTAACAATTGAGTGACCTTGCTAGATAATTCAGACATATTTTCAAGCAGCGTACTAGCTTCCTTCTTCTGGACGTCATTCAACTTTAGAGACAACAGATCGTTAACTCTATTGGAAAAATGAAACAGCCTAGCTTGCACACGCTTAATTTGATTAGGAGAAGGATCATTTTCATCAAAAAAACTAACTACAGAAGCTAGCCCAGTAATATTCTCCGTGATCGTGGAAAGAGAGTCGTCAATTTCTTTCTCTCCCAAATTGGGGATGGAAATGGGCAAATCTAGGGACTCTCTAAGCTTGTTTGTGTCTACTGCAACCGTGCCTCCAGATTGTACATTTCTAATAGTCAATTCATATATCAACTCCTCTTTGCGCAAATAGTTAAGATGGAGAACATCGCGAGGTCCGGGCATGATGACAGAACAATTTTGAAAAACTCAAAAAAAAAATTCCAGCAACTGAGAAAATTGTTAGAGTTCGGAACAAAACAATGTTTAGCCGTCAAAAGGGGCTAAATTGAGACACATTCAACCACGCTCTGCTACCACTTGTTATCGTGTTTTTGTGGTAGTTATGCGTGAAAGAAGGTGCGGGGTGGTGAACGGGTCTCAAGCTACTAAAGTAAAATTAATTTAAAATTTAACCAGGTTATATTTTCTTTTCAAAAACAAAGAAATAACAAGCATGGCAGGTACAAAGTAGCAAGTCCAAGGGTAGTTACAATATTTACAGGATTTGGGCTTCGAGCCCTGAAAACACAATGCTTGGGCAATCAGCTCAGTTTTACCTCCAAACACAAGTTTCAACAGAGGGGCAGAAAACCCCATTCATGCCTAGGAGCCCTAGCTCCAAATTACACTGAAAAGCCTCCACGAGGCATACAATACTCAATTTTCAAAAGAGCCACTCGCTCTCAAATTTAAGCCTCTCCCAGGCCACGCCAAACTCCACCTTCAAGTTGTCCTCAACGGACATAAACACAGGGGTAAAATACCCAATCTACTGAGGTCTATTAAATGAAAAGGAGGTTAATTAAATGACCTCTAAGGTAACAATTTGAGAGGAGGCGATCTTGCACTCCTAATACACTTTGATTAAGACCTACTTGGCACTAGGCCGTTAATACAAGGGCTAATCCCATACTAAAGAGGTGACTTAAGAAGAGAACAATTTGTTTTACGTTAACGAAGAATAGGTTGAGAAAAATAAGTTCACCTCAAAACAATATGAGTGGGAGCTCGAGAGGGTTAGCACTCTCTATCCCAGTATGTAGCTTTAAAAGAGAATATATGAAAGAGTAGTTACATTTAGGAAAAGGTTACATGGTGGAACGCTTAGAACCCGCCCCGAGAGTTAAACTGCTGAGCTAGCCAAGAAAGAAGTTATTAATTGGCCATTACCTTGTTGCTGACCGCTGCCGAGGAAAGAGGCGCTTCCCGCCTCCTGCTATGTACTTAATACACTGAAAGATGGAACAGAAGTGGCCCGGAGACCCTAAAATCAGCAGTTTATATACTCTCGTGGAAGGTTCTAGGCGTTAGGGGAATGAGAACACCCTCCCACGAGGATTGTATTGGTTCATCAATAAACCCCCTACACAATACTAAGAAGAAACACATAATTGGTGGAAAATTAATTTAAGAAATTCGGGATAGGCTAGATTTAAAACAAGGGGAAATGAGGGGTTAATATTGCCAACTTAACCAATGACTGAAAGAAATTTAGCAAAGAACAAACATTTGAAATAAAAATTTCTCCAACAAAATAGTTCTTTGACTTCGCACTAGGGTGCACTATTGTTGATCTTCAGTAGTGTCCTCTAGAAGAGAAAGTTCACACTTCTTACTTCAAGCGAAACAAAAATACATCAAAAATGACACAGTTCAAAAACTCAAAATTTTCCACGTGGTGACATCTTCTGAGAAAGTAGAGAATTAACAGCGTAGATAAAGTTCAGACTTCCTCCAGCAGAGGAGTTTCAACTGGCGCAATTTTTAAATTAGCGGCGTGGAGGTGTACCGCCCGGTACAAGTTATATCAAGGATTTTTGTTGTGACTAACAAACTACTTGAATCTACAAAAAACAAAAAAGAAACAAACAAACAATGAAATGGCTGGCGATTTCTTTATTAAATACTGCTAAGTTCACATGTTATGAGTAGCAATATTGCTGACTCGGACGTTCATTTTACTTTCCTTTATGGTGGTATATATCTTTCTTAAGCTCAGTGAGGAAGTAAAAACTGCTATAATCATAAATTACAATATATCGTACAAATTAAAGAGATTGTATCCAGTTATATAGAGAAGTGTGCAGTTTTTCGCAGTAGTAAAGAAAGTTGTAGGTCAATATTCCGGGTCAGTGAATATTTGGAATAACCAATGACTAATAACAAATGAATGAGCTTATCTATAGTAATAATAATAATAATAATAATAATAATAATAATAATAATAATAATAATAATAATAATAATAAAACAGGTGTGAGGCAAGGAGATGGCCTCTCCCCAGCCCTTTTCAACTGTGTGTTGGAGAAAGGGAATGGCGAAAAGAAATGAGTCAGAAAAATATCCTGAATGGAATCATAGGACACAAAAAGGCTGGACTTAAATTTGAATGTCTTGCATTTGCAGATGAGTTAGTGTTCTTTGCTGAAAATCTATAGACTGCAAGAAACAGCAGAAAAGGCAGGAATTCAAATATCCTTTGAGAAAACTAAGTACGTGAACACAGATCCCAAAGAACCAACACTGACAATGAAGACCGAGTATGGTGACATAAAGAGAGTCAACAAATTCAAATATCTAGGGGAGATTCTGACTCCTAACAACAGCGAGAAGCCAGCTATCGAAGAAAGAGAAAAGAAGATGGAGATTGCATTCAGACTATGCCAGGAAACGTATAAGTACATATCCCTCTCATATCAAGCCAAACTGCGACACTCTAATACCGTGGGGAAACAATTAACAGAAAGGGGATTACCGAAATAGAAAAGGAAGAGCGTAAATTTCTAAGAAAAATTATGGCAACCAAGAACGCAACAGGAAATGAGTTTACCTTCCGTTTGAGATCAAATCAAGAGCTTTATGAAAAATGCGGGAACATTAATTTTGAACCTCGATAAGAAAAAGGTGACTGAACTTCTATGGCACTGGGACGCCTATCGAATACGATCCTCATCTTCCAGGAAAGAAGACCCAAGTACCATGGCTGAAAGAAATTGATCAGGACGTTAAAAAATATCGCATTGAGGAGGAAGATATTACAAACAGAACAGTGTTCAGAAGGAATATTGCGGAGGTGACGGAACTGTTCGTAGAGGAACCCAGGAGGACAAGAAGCGAGCCAGAGAATGAAGTATTGGTGTAAAAAGAAATAACATCAACAGTCAAGGGAGTTGTGTAATCGTTACCCATAGGATGTTGAAACGATCGTAAATAATGATAATAATAAAACATGTCCTCAGATACCATATGCAAGCATTTTAATTTGACGCCATCTGGCCGCTTGTTTCATTTTACTCTACGCCTACTAGATGGCAGAGTAAATCAAATCTTTCTTAGGCGTCTGTGTAAAGAGTTCCAACGAATTTTACGGGTCACAATCCAAGGAGGGGGAATCAAAACCCTGAGATTTGCTGATGATGTTATTATTTTATCTGAGACTGCAGAAAATCTGGAGAAATTGTTGAATGGTATGGACAGAGTCTTGGGTAAGGAGTACAAGATGAAAATAAATAAGTCCAAAACAAAAGTAATGGAGTGCATTCGAACGCAGGCAGGTGATGCAGGAAATATTAGATTAGGAAATGAAGTCTTAAAAGCAGTAAATGAATATTGTTACTTGGGTAGTAAAATAACTAACGATGGAAGAAGTAAGGAGGACATAAAGTGCAGACTAGCACAAGCAAGGAAGAGCTTTCTTAAGAAAAGAAATTTGCTCACTTCAAACATTGATATATATATATATATATATATATATATATATATATATACCGAGCTCGATAGCTGCAGTTGCTTAAGTGCGGCCAGTATCCAGTATTCGGGAGATAGTAGGTTCGAACCCCACTGTCGGCAGCCCTGAAAATGGTTTTCCGTGGTTTCCCATTTTCACACCAGGCAAATGCTGGGGCTGTACCTTAATTAAGGCCACGGCCGCTTCCTTCCCACTCCTCGCCCTTCCCTGTCCCACCGTCGCCATAAGACCTATCTGAGTCGGTGCGACGTAAAGCAACTAACAAAAAAAAAAACAAAAAAAAAACACATTGATATAGGAATTAGAAGGATATTTCTGAAGACTATAATCTGCAGCGTGGCATTGTATGGAAGTGAAGCACGGACGATAAGTAGCTCAGAAACAAAGAGGATAGAAGCTCTTGAAATGTGGTGTTACAGAAGAAAGCTGAAGATCAGATGGATAGATCGAATCACGAACGAAGAAATGGAACTGGTGAGAGGAGAACGAGTTGGCTAAATTTGACCAGAAGAAGAGATACGACACGTCTTAAGACACCAAGGATGAGTGCATTTGGTTTTTGAGGGAAGTGTAGGTGGTAAAAGCAGTATTGGTACTCCAAAGTAAACAGATTAGAGCAAATGTAGGATCTAGCAGTTAGGTAGAATTGAAAAGGTTAGCACAGAATAGGGTGGCATGGGGGGCTGCATCAAACCAGTCTCCGGACTAATGGCCCAAACAAGAACATCACCAGATATCTTTTACATGCCGACATACGACATGGGGTGTCGAATGGACTATTTCCGCCCTTCAAAAATCAGACTACCTCTCCCGGGTTTGAACCCGTTGTCTTGGGAGGCGGAGGTTCACAGTTTATCACTGATCAATAGAAGGAGCTATAGAAAGGTCTAAAATGGACTTCGTACTTAAAGTGTTCAGTACATCCATGATATATTTGTGAGGCATGATTTTTATACTTGGTACTCCGTCGATGCCCGGGACAGGTACAGTACATTTCTTCACCGCCCGACTCAGTTTATATGGATGGAACATTGTTTTTACTTGGTCTACACCTATAAATTCATCCCAAAATATATCTTAGTAATTCATTACAGTGGGCACTTCTTAATAAATCCCCGCCAATGGGAAGATTCACTGCATAAACTTGAAGCATCTTTCTTTCCAAATAAATGTAACACGTCTTTACAATGGTGCAGCGCTCTAATTTAGTGAAGGGTTTAAACGAAGGACCATAATGACAGCTACTGGAGGAGAAGTGATGTGTTTTTACGGTCAGCCACCAGGAGCAGTATTTTACAATGAACGCGTAAATCCGAGATAAATTGTCGTCCTTCGCGCTATAAATGACTTGGGGTCAGCCGGAGCGCGCCCGTCTCTGTGGTTACTCTTCCTTCCTGGGGCCAAGGGCTCTGGTCTGCCTCGCTCTTGTTTATGCTCCAGTGTGCACCTCCATTTATTTTAGAAGGAAAACATCTCCAAATACTCCCAAATTTCAACATTATCTTTATTAGTTGCAAATTCTCCCAATATTGGAAGACCTTAAGCAAATAACTCGATCAGTTCTTCTTGTTGTTCCAACAGGATTTCGTTATTTATGGAAAGGCTTGTTTTCGTTCTTCCGACACTTCGATCTGTACGGCTTTTGTTGTGATTGCTCTGATGTTGCTTCCTAATTGTTCACTTTGTGTCTAAAATATTATTATGAATTGAATAATAGAGGAGTTAAAATCGGAGTCGGGTTGGGGTGCAAAAGCAAAAATTTTGATTGCCTACCCTTTGCAGGTGATCTTGCAATTTTTCCGATTCCTTAAACACAGCCAAGGAACGGGTGTTTTCAGCTTAAAACACAAGCAGCGAAGGCAGGCCTAGAGATCTATGAGAAAAAAATGTCGTAAACTAATATCAAGCTGGCACCAAGAGAGCTCACAGTGGAATACGAGTAGATAAATTCAAGTATCTGGGAGAACTGATAACACCAACTTTGTCGGAGAAAGAAGCCTTTACATTACGGATGACAAAATGGAAATGGCAGACCGTTTAACCAAAGGCATCTACAACAAAAAGTAAATCTGAGGCATTACTGCAGGGTCATCCGTCCAGAGGACTTGTACGCTTCAGAATGTATTGCAATAAACAAAAAAAGGCCTGATCGAGAAATTGGCGACCAAGGAAAGGAAGATTTTGGGAAAGATGTCAGTCCCGTCAAAGACGAAGTACAGAAGACTGAATATCGACAAACTATATACCCTCGTAGAGAAGATACCGATACCATCCGGAAAAGAAGAATTGCCTTTTATGGGCATGTAACACGAATGTACCAAACAAGGCTGTCAAGCCACATCATTACCTTCTTTCAGCAGAAGAAAACGACAGGGACTTGGTTCATTGAAGAAGCGGGAATCACAGATAATGACATCCAGAAGCACGTCATACTTAAGAAGAAACTTCAATCCGTCCGGAGTTTCCGAAACAAGCCAAAATTAAATACAGTACAGGCATGGACATAGGGGACAGAAGAACTATACCGAGAAGTACTGGGCAAGTATGAAAGTCAGAAGTTTGCCGATACGACATGAATAAGTGAATGAAAATTATTATTTATTCATTTTACTTAATACCTTTACCCTCCAGGGTTGGTTTTCCCACGAACTCAGTGAGGGATCCCACTTCTAGTGCCTCAAAGGTAGTGTCTGGAGAGTGAGACATTTGGTCCGGGATATAAATGGGGAGGAGGACCAGTGCCCCGTCCCGGTGGCCTCACCTCCTATGATGAACAGGGACCTTGTAGGGGGATGGGAAGATAGACAAGGAAGAGAAAAGGAAGCGGCCGTGGCCTTAAGTTAGCTACCATCGCGGCATTTGCCTGGAGAAGTAGAAAACTACGGAAAACCACGTCGAGGATGGGTGAGGTGGGAATCGAATCCCCTCCACTCAGTTGACCTCCGGAGGCTGAGTGGACCCCGTTCCAGCCCTCGTAGTATTTTTGAAATTTTCTGGCAGAGCCGAAAATCGAACCAGGGCCTCCCGGGGGTGGCAGCTAATCTCATTGACCACTACACAACAGAGGTGGACTATGGAACCCAGTCGCTGGGAATCAGGTGATTTTGTTACTCGAGCTGTAGAATAAATAACGGTACCTGAAGCAAGGAGGACCTAGAATGCAGACTGGCACAAACAAGGAAGGAAAAGAAATGTTCTCACGTCAAGCGTAGATATAGTACATATTAGAAGGATGGTTTTGAAAACTTCTGTGTGGAGCATGGCATCGTATGGGAATGAAAGACGTGCAGTAAGTAACGAAGAAGAAAGACACCTTTCTGATGTCGTGTTGCATAATAATAATAATAATAATAATAATAATAATAATAATAATAATAATAATAATAATAATAATTGTACCGGGAGGTACACCTCAACTCCGCACATTCAAAGTAAGCGCCTTAATGAACTCCTCTGTCGACCATAATGTGAAATTGCTACGACATAAACTTGAGACTTTAATCAGAAGATGTCACTACTGAAATATTAAGTAACTGTGTTATTGTGAAGTTTCCTAAACTGATTGGATTTCTCTTGGTTTTGGTTTTGACGTACATCAAGAAGTTTGGACATTTTTCCACAGATATCACTACCAAAAAACTATGGTCATGCACTCTGTTGCAAGGTAAAGGAAGTTGTTATTGAAATAAATTTCGTGTTTATAGGTTTTCTCAACTTTCATTTGTTTTTTAATGTAATTCTAGGTTTGCAACACTTCTGTCTCATTCCGCTAATTTTTAATCTGGCCAATGAAAATTTTCTGTAATTAATTTTCAGCCCATCACAGGCTTCTTGTTCGGTTTTGAGTGTAACTTTTGAGTTCCGCCAATAAAAATGAGAGGGTGTGTCCGGATTCGTCCAGAATCCTCTTGAACCTTCCCTGAGGGTATATAAGTTGCGGCTTTTCAAGTTTCCTTGTCTCTTGATCGTCGTCTTTCTGAGCGTGTGTGTTGAGGCAGGAGGCGGGATGCCTCATTCTTCGGCAGGCAGTACATCAACCAGCTAATGGCCACCTAAATTCTAATTTCTGTAGCTACCTCCGCAGACTTATCCGAGGGGAAGGTCCGAATTCTTAACTATGTAACAAAACTTTTCTAAAATGTAAATTTTCTTTCGGCTAATGTAAAATATCATAAAGTCTTTAACTATAAATCAAAGATAGAGAGTGAGTTACCCTTCCGAGCTCCCCTTCATCTTGGTTTGAAGTGACTACGACTTTGTAACTGTTTTCTTCCTGTAATGTATTACATTTATTTTCATGCGAGTCACCTTAGTAGCTTGGGGATAGCCCCTGTTTCATCGGGCCCAGAGCCCTGTTAGTGTTTTAATATTTCATTATCTAGGAGTGCAAGTGTACGCCTCCATTCAGTTTGTGTTCGGACCATTTATTTAACCTGTTCTTTTTCTGCAAAGGCCCAGTAGGTTGGGTACTAGATACCCCTGTGTAAAACTATTTCCATTTGTAAATCGTGCCTTCTGATGCCAGAGAGTGTAAGAGTTTGATGTAATGTTGCCTCGAGCAGGCTGTAAGAAATTGAGAGCATGTAAGCTCTTTCATAAGTTTTGGCAATAGTGAGGGTTGCCTCTGGAAGGCTAGAGATTGTAATTTCTGGAGCAAGTGCTCTTGAATTGGGGGATTTCTGCCCTTGACTAAATTATTCCTCATTTTGAATTGTAAATTTTGTGAACTTGAGCTTGGAGCTCAGAATTTGTAAATCAAGGGCTTGAAGACCAAAATTGTTAAATTCCATATTCTGGCGTGTTCCACCCTTGTTTGGCGTTGTACCTGAGGTATCATTGTTATTTTCACCAAGTGGAAAATTGTTAAGTTTGTTGTTTTTGAAGAAATACAACCTTCAGTTCAAATTTTAATTTAATTTTGGTATTGTAGATAGACCCATTGGCCCCAGCACCTTCTTTCACCTCTTTCTGCTCCAGTGGGAGATCTCCGTAATAATAATAATAATAATAATAATAATAATAATAATAATAATAATGGTTTACGTCCCATTAGCTGTTTTTTAAGGTTTTCGGAGATGCCTAAGTGCCACAATTTTGTCGCGCTGCAGTTCCTGTACACGCCTGAAAATCAGCCGACGCGGAGCTGACATAATTGAGCACTTTTAAATACCATCGTACTGAGCCAGGATCGAATCTGCCAAGTTGGGGTCAGAAAACTCGTGCCTTAATCTTCCTAACCACTCAGCCCAATCATGGTGCTTCAGAAGAATGCGGAATGTGAGATGGATTACAAACGAAGAGGTAATGAATTGAGTTTGATGGAGGAGAATTATTTAGCGGAAGTTGACGAGAAGAAGAGAGAGGGTACCGAACTCGATAGCTGCAGTCGCTTAAGTGCGGCCAGTATCCAGTATTCGGGAGATAGTAGGTTCGAACCCCACTGTCGGCAGCCCTGAAAATTGTTTTCCGTGGTTTCCCATTTTAACACCAGGGAAATGCTGGGGCTGTACCTTAATTAAGGCCACGGCCGCTTCCTTCCCACTCCTAGCCCTTTCCTGTCCCATCATCGCCATAAGAACTATCTGTGTCGGTGTGACGTAAAGCAACTAGCAAAAAAAAAAAAAAAAAAAAAAGAGGGTGGTAAGACAACCCAGAACTTGTTAAGTAGTTGGTAAGAACAGTAGCGGTAATCAGTTAACTGGAGAATATCAGGGAGGATTCACAACAGGGAGCAAATCTTAATCCTAAAAACTATCCCACAAATTCACATAAACTAACAGTAATCATCTTTGTTGCCTTCAAAGTGGTGTATGACTCGACAGACAGACAGAAAGGAAAGACAGAAGCTGTCATTATTAGGGGAGGAAATCCGAGTGCACAGAAACACATGGGAATTAATCAAACAAACTTCGACAATATATCAAAAGTTAAAATCAAAAGAGAAATTTCCTAACCTATCGAAATGAACACGCGAGTCAGATAACGAGCTGGATTGTCCCCACTACAATTCAACTTCGTTTTTCAAAAGGTGATTTGCTAATGAAAAAATAAAACTAAAGGGATACACATTGACAAATTTCTCAAAAAGGCTTGCCTAGCCTTTGCATACTCTCCAACTGCCGACAAGAACAAGCTGGTGTGTAGCATGAAATGTCGGAAAAAAACGGAGTGAAAATCGTAACTATAAATCGAAGGAACTAAATTAAGATCGAATAACCAATATTTAAATAGCAGGTTGGAAAAAAGTCTCCGTAGTAAATAAATTAAATTAAGTGAAATGATCCAACCAGCGGGATAAATAAACAAGAAAACAAAGAAAGGGCTGCAAATTTCAAAGGTGCACAAAGTTACCTGGAACAGATGCAGCCAGAATTAGAGAACTCAAAACACAAAACCTCGAACTAAAACACAGCTGTCAAACCAGAAGTACTCTACCCTCGTGAAACTATAATCATTAGCGGCAGATCACAAATTAAAATCTCGAGAAACAAGACAGAAATATCTTCACAAAAATTCTAGGACCAAAATGAGAAAGTGGAATTTAGATGACAAAGAAAGAAATCACAGGAAATCTGTCAAATCATCTAAAAATCACACAATCAGTAAAATAGATTAAAATTTAGCTGTCATCTATACCCAATGGATTAAAATAGCCTAACAAAGGAAGTTCTAAATTTAGGAGTATCCTTGAAAAACTCACAAATATCGGCTAGTAGAATTATACAAAAACCTACTATAAATTGATATTAATTAAGAATCCGTTGTAGATAGAACCAAATTGAAAACACTAATTTAATGAAAGACCTGAACAAAAAGCAGGCTTACAGAAGAAAGCGCAAAATACTCAACGAATGGGTGAATAGATATTGGGATGAAAAGAAGAAACAGTGTGCTAAATAAGTTCAAACAGGCTCTCTAGTTGGGCAAACTTATGCTTTAAGCCCACCTCCACAAAGTAACGATTTCTGTTATTACTGTATTTGCCTGTCAGTGGTAGCGAGAAAACGCAACTTACTTTGTGAACATGAACAGGAAATAACGCGTCCTTTGTGTTTCAATTCGTCCGCGACAAACGAGGGAGAACTCTACTTCCGGCATGAGACCCGGGTTTGATCCTCACTGGCGCGTACGTGACATGCGAAGCAGGACGGCCACGGGCGTTCCCTATGGAGCTTTGGCGTCGTGATACGACATGATGAATTGTTTCCGTTTCTGTGCCACCAGCGTGACGTATCTCGCTCATTTCTGTGTGCTGGATCCTTTAGGGCGCGGAGACTGCTTTATCAGGCACATGAAACCCTCTCGGCCTGTGCATGAATTAGCCTCTCACAAAGCGACCTGGTTGACCTGCATTTGTCAACATTTTCATTCATCATGCTTTACGTGTTTCGTCTTTGTAATACCAGGTATTTCTTCTCACTTGTACGAGGTGTGTGCATTCACATTGACAAAACTTCCACTGTAAATGAATTACCGGTGCATACTTCACTCTCTAACTCCGTTGTCGCATTTATCCAAACTGTTATTTAGTCTGGGTTGTACAGGGTGTTCCACTTAAACCGCTGCAGTTTTAATGAGGTACTGGAGGGCCGTAATAAATAAACAAATTCGTTATAACTAGGTCAGATAACGTGTCTTCATAAACAGTTGCTCCATGTGCTGCCTTCGTACTTTTTTGAACGTTTACATGTAGGGTTTGTATCATCTGTTGTGTGGAGTGAATTTTTGTACATGTCTTTTTTGTGACGATGACTGATATTTTACGAATTTCTTGTTGTACAATTTGTTTTATGGCGCACCGTCTATGGCGACGATGTGATACCAGACGGCTGAAGCGACCGTGCCCTTCGTTGAGGTTCAGCCCCCATCATGTGCCTCGTGTGAAAACAGGACTACGGAAAACCACATTGAGAGTTGGGGTTCGAACCCACTCTCTCCCGAATGCAAGCGGACAGTTACGTGACCCAAACAGCCTCTCGCTCGCTTTTTACGAAATATTGTGTAGCTTTAATTTAAAGTTTTAGATTATTTTGTTTTGCGTGGAACTTTGTCCTTTTGGCACTCGAGATGGTCTGGGAAGTAGTTAATGTATTTACATGTCCCGCTATACATGTGATCTACACGATTCCAGCTGTCATCAATCAGCTCAGTGAACCCGAAAACTGAATCTGAAATTCTCAATCGGTACAGTCTTCTCTCAAACTTGCGGTAACAAACATCAGCCTAGCGTTCTAAATATATAGATAATTTTTCCCTGGAAGCTGGTGTAAATTTGAGGTTGAATATAATGATCTCAGTGGCTCTGGAGTAATCTATATTGGTACACTTATCATCCATTGTTGACTGCAACCTGGAGTCCGGACGTTAAGGCATTGCTAGGTTAGAATGCAAACTTACTGAAGTATATTCTAGCCCGGACAACAGGTCTGCTATGCGATTTGCATAAACGTTGGGGCCCCGGCGTATTAGAACCCCTAGAAGTTATGTAACTCTCTTTACATTATGGATGAGGGTCGCGACGACATTGGACAAATAATTTTGCATTCTAACCTATTACTTCCTAAAGACGCGTAATTGCTGCTGTTATCAGTCTCTACGCTTACTGAATTCATCAAATAAATAATTTATTTACAAGAATAGGCCGCGGTCACTTCTCTTCGGAGAACGTAACGGAGTGTGCTATAAGGAGTACGCGAATGCAGGTCGAAGACAATTTCGAACATTGTGTATCTCCCACAGTTACTCTATGCTGCAGAACAGTGGTAACTTATTATTGGCTATATCGCCTTGTACATTCTGTATCCCAAGCTCACACAAGTTTGCCGCCTGCAACCACGTCTTGACTTAATCGTTTAAATCATCTTCATGAAATCGTTCTCTTCGGGTAAAGAAAGAAGTAATTAATTGATTAATGGTTTATGGCCTTCGGAGAGGCCTGGTAGGTCTTTTTCTAGTAGACGGCCTATTAGGCGACCTGCATGTCTGCGAAGATGAGGACCCTACCTATGTTGATTTCTAATGTTGAATACGCCACACACACCGAGCCATTGGAATCAACCAATTAAGGTTAAAATCCCCGACCCGGCCGGGAATCGAACCCGGGACCCTCTGAACCGAAGGCCAGTATGCTGACCATTCAGCTAACGAGTCGGACAAAGAAGGGATTACGAATTCTACCGCTCAAGAGTATCGTTCATGACATCACTCTGCCTGTTCTGTTCCCATAATCACCAACAATAATTTTTCAATGAATTTGCGCTCATCGCTGAGCTCACCACACATTTGGTGGGATTTTGGATCGGTACAGCCTTTTCCAACACGTGTTACTCGAATGAGAGTCGGCGGATCACAGCCGGATGAACCCGAGGTGAAAGTAAAAGCATCAGGGTCAAAGCCAGGTTGTATTTATCCATCGGTCTGTATGGAATGCATTCTGATCTTCTGAACGCGCCTCGTATTTATTCCATTTTATAGTTTTAAGCACAACAAATGTCACCCCTTGGGTTGTTCAAATTATCGATATATGTGATTTCTAGGCGACATGTTTGGGAAACTATTTCACTAAAACATTCGTAGGATCATACATCAGATTCAAAACCAATTTGGATTTGTGAAAAGTTACCCAGAGAACGAAAAACTACTACACTCACAACGGTAGTGTTTTGTGTCCGGACCAGGCAGATTTCAATAAAACTTGGGTCAGTGATCAAATGATATAATATCTTAAATTTAAGATAAATTAATAATTGTATCATCAATGAACGGCAATATTATAATTAATTACCGAAAAATATCTGGTTGGCTTGGAGCAGTTAATTGTATGCATAGTATAAATATACCGATAGTTCCATAGCAAAGTGACACAAAACAGTTGAAAATAACATTTTGACGACACTAACATAATTTCACCGTTGTACAAACCTACTTTAATTACTAACACATACACAGCGTGTATTTGTCAAAATACTTGGATTTTAATATTTCTGCATATTTCATAATGGAAGGTCAAAAATGTCATGTAGTGTGAAATCCTGATCATATATCTGTATATTATAAACATTTTTGCAATTATTATAATATTGTTATTAGGACAAACGAGGAATTTGCAGGATTTCTGTTCAAAATCACTGATTTTGTCATGCTGCAGACGCGATGTTCTGATGTCTTAATTGACCATCCTGTTAAATTTCATAGCATTTGGTCTGATTCAATCCAAACAGTTCTCCTATTAGCTTTAGTTTATTTGTAGAAAGCCGTTGATATGCTCTTGTGGGTCACCATCCGCTGAGACCTATAGCAGCACCATGATAATGTGAGATGTGAGAGTTGTGATCTACAAGGCCAAGTTCAAGCATCGTGTGATGATCTTTACCAGTTTGGACTACGTTTACAGCTTCAGTTATTCAGCGTTCTGTAGATGTTTGCTGTTTTGAAATCACTTGAGAGGTCCGAACAAATGGAAGCCAAAATAGAGACAGATCAGGGTGAGTGATCAAGAACCTCACACCGCGCCCTCTTCTTGAGGTTGTTGGTGTGGACCCTCCTACATAGTACTAAACCTAACTCGCGCGACAAAAATTCCGCGGATTAAAGGCGTAAAAAGTAAACCAAATAAGCACATGGCACTGCAGCCCTGGAGGGCCTTGGCCTACCAAGCGACCGCTGCTCAGCTCTAAGGCCTGTAAATTACGAGGTGTCGTGTGACCAGGACGACGAATCCTTTCGGCCGTTATTCGTGGATTTTTACACCGGGGCCACTCTCTCATTGTCAGATAGCTCCTCAATTCTAATCACGTAGACTGAGTGGATCTCGAACCAGCCCTCATATACAGGTAAGAGTCCCTGACCTGGCCGGGAATCGAACCCGTAAAAACGCCTGAAATTAAATATATTTTATTACGTCATTCATTTTATTCATAACTTGAAAATACATTCATCTATTCCTTAGTTTTCTATATACATCCATTTATATTAACTTACATTATTTGAACAAAAAATGCAGGATAATTATATAAGAAGTATGAAGCATACGGGTTGGCGATTACATGAATGTTTGTAGCGAATTATAATCTATATTTCTTTTGATCGCTCCGCGCTCGGTTCTCGTCCTGCAGAGCTGTTTTTCGTCTCATTTTGTTTGGAATTTAGTCCCCTTATCAGCAGAGAAGCAACAACGTTTTCATTTGCTTTGTCGTTTTAGAGTTGAAATTTGTGAACATTGGTCTAAAATTTCACAAAAAAATAGTCTTTTAAGGAGACGTCCGTGTCTAACGGCTTCAACAAGTGAAATTATTTTAAACTATTCTATAGCGTATTATATAGGATTCCAAACGACATTTTCTTTTTCGAAATCGCACTGACGATTCCGAAGTTATAACCTCAAGCGCGGTACGGCCTCTTTTGCTTTTGTGTCAGTTTATATTTTACGAGTTCTTCTTTGCGACATTTAATTACAATGGCGATATCGTTAACAGAGAGATATCACCCTTGAATATAGCGTCCTGTTTTGTGACGGACATTCCAGCGCTAGTAAACACTCAGAGCCGGACCCAAAAAAGGAGCGACACTGCACAACAGCGAATTCTATGTTCGAGAGTGGGCAGCACTTAATTTAATGAACAAAGACTTACTTTCATTACAATTTAAAACTGCGCGGTTTTCTTGTTTTGTGGCCAGATATAATGTGAGCTCTCTTGGGGACAGTAGGAATGTCGTCTTCATCACAGCCGGCCAACAGCGGAATAAGGTCACAGGGGCGCGTGGGTGTGTCCTTTCGTCTCTCTGCTTCATCAAGTATAGTTTCACATCATTTTTCTGCTCTTCTTCTCATTCCCAAACATGCCCCTCAAATAAAAACCTTGAAAGTGAAATGAACATACGAAATGTTATGTCACGGTTCTCTCCGTCGGCAGCACTGTCACGACTTTAAGGAATATCCTGTAGGCAGCAGCACTGTGCACACAAGCAAACACCATCAATATACCAGTGTACCAATGGCTGCACGTTTACGTCATACACAAAAGAACATCAGCGGTCTGCTATTCAGTTTTTGAGTTATAAATGTACGAAGCGTATTGAAAGTCATCGAAGTATGACGATTCATTATGGCGATGACTGTTTGTCACAGCAGCTACGTGACAATGATCTCTCCTACACGGCTCGTGCGACAGTTAGGATCATTCAGGAACTGCATTTTGATCGTCTTTTAAACCACCATATTCACCGGACTTCGCCTTTAATGATTAATAGAACTCGGATTTCTAGGCAGTAGTAGATTATAATAGCCGGCCCCGTGGTGTAGGGGTAGCGTGCCTGCCTCTCACCCGGAGGCCCCGGGCTCGATTCCCGGCCAGATCAGGGATTTTTACCTGGACCTGAGGGATGGTTCGAAGTTCACTCAGCCTACGTGATTAGAATTGAGGAGCTACCTGACGGTGAGATCGCGGCCCCGGTCTAGAAAGCCAAGGATAACGGCCGAGAGGATTCATCGTGCTGACCACATGACACCTCGTAATATGCCAGCCTTTGGGCTGAGCAGCGGTCGCTTGGTAGGCCAAGACCCTTCGAGGGCTGTAGTGCAATGGGGTTTGGTTAGTTTTTAGTAGGTTATAATGCCAATTTGCTGAAGCAAGCCCGTACAACAGTTAAGCTTCAGGAGTATGGACGATTAAAACCCTTAGACTGTGTATTACTCTGGATACATTGCAGAAGAACAGGATAAACGACTCTTCATAGCAATCAGATTAGCATTCACCAGTATTAAAACCCCTAGAATGTACGTACTCTCACTACATTGCCGAAGAACGGGCTAGACGACACTTCATACCAATCAAATTAGTTAGCATTCAGGAGCATGGCCTATTAAAACCCCCAGAATGTATGTTAATCTGGCTACATTGAGGAAGAACGGGCTAGACGAGACCTCCTATCAACAAAATTACTTTGCATTCTAGCCTATTTCTGCTTAAAAATCCGATGTCTCGACGTGTGTCGGCCACTCACGTGGAGAAAGTACATTCCATTTGGATGAAAATTAAGGCTGCGCAAGCAATGGATTGTTTCTAGAGGAATCAATACACTTTTAATAATAATAATGTTATTTGTTTTACGTCCCACTAACTACTTTTTAAGGTCTTCGGAGACGCCCAATACACTTTTAGTGGTGGAGAATGTAGGTAGTCATATGTACAAAAATGATACCGCTATGTACCACTTTTGTTCAAAGAATACATAGAAACAAGATTTTAAGGTTTTCATTTACACGCTCTTGTAAATTAGATATAAATCAATTACAGGTACCGAGGACCATGATGTTTGGCTCCTTACACAGCAAACATCAACATCAAGTGTACTTAATGATTGGAGTTTTTCCACACTTTCAAATGCAAGCGTGAATTTCAACAAGCCTACTCTAACCCCCCCCCCCAATTAATAAGCGTAGTCTCTATATAGAAAGCAATTACATTTTTATATCTGTAATGAATTTAAGAGAGATCATTCGAGGGCTAAATATAGATTCTCCTGCCCGCCTCGGGGTTTTAATCTCAGTGTTGTATGACGTAAAAATCCCCGCAATTATTCTCATCTGAGATTACAACTTGCCAATAAAGAGCGCCCACAAATTTATGGAGCTCTAAAAAGCTGAAGTTGGTATGGCGTCAGTTCGGACCAGATAACGAACAGCGAGAAAAGATTGAAAAATGTATAAGTGTTGGGGTAAAACCACATTAACACCGCGGGAAATGGCTGTGGTTAC
This sequence comes from Anabrus simplex, assembly GCF_040414725.1. Lineage (NCBI taxonomy): Eukaryota > Metazoa > Arthropoda > Insecta > Orthoptera > Tettigoniidae > Anabrus > Anabrus simplex. The sequence goes on along the minus strand of NC_090275.1, from coordinate 8,074,710 downwards.
GAGGTTCTTCTGGGGAGATAAAGCTCAACGGTGAGGGAACGGCCTGTTTATTAGTTAATAAGAAAACAATAAAGGGGTGGAAATATAGTGTTCCTAAAGAGAAGAGTCCACCATGGATGCAGGAGCATCTGTTCACTCTCCCCTCTTTTCCTGCAGTGACAGAGGTTCAAGTTCCTCTAGGGTGAATTTCAGGAAGATTTGAATTTCTTACCTTCTTTACCAGCACAGTGAACTATTATGTGTGGGAGGGGGGTTCATACCCGCATCCCTACCGAGCTCAATAGCTGCAGTCGCTTAAGTGGGGCCAGTATCCAGTATTCGGGAGATAGTAGGTTCGAACCCCACTGTCGGCAGCCCTGAAAATGGTTTTCAGTGGTTTCCCATTTTCACACCAGGCACATGCTGGGGCTGTACCTTAATTAAGGCCACGGCCGCTTGCTTCCCACTCCTAGTCCTTTCCTGTCCCATCGTCGCCGTAAGACCTATCTGTGTCGGTGCGACGTAAAACAACTAGCAAAAAAAAAAAAATACCCGCATCCCATTATCCAGTCATAAGCGAGTCATTCAACCACACTCACAAGAATTGGAACAACGCATTGATACAATGAAGGCACATGCCCAGTTTGTCCAGGCACTATATGGCCTGTGCAGATGTTACTGCAACGTCCTGCAGTGATCCAGAGTACGTTCTACACCGGGGCCTCTCAGGCTGCATGGACTGCGCAAGGTGCATAAGACGACTTCGCTAGGTTGACCAGAGTACAGATAACCAACTCCTCGATTTTGAGCAATAGCTCTCTATCTCTCTTTCTCTATCTCGCTCCGCCCGTTTCCCCCTTCATCACTCGATCTGCAGCGATCCACCATCCGAGCCGAGTTCAGCCGAGACAAAACGCTGGTCCGAGTCGAGCCGTGTCGGACCGATGCCCAGTGGACAGGACCTCTGCGCCTCGCTTTGCACGCGTGAGAATTTTGGCGTTGAGAGGCCCTGCTTTTCAGTCACTTATAAAGGAGCGAGTCCATCGTCGGTTGTTGCTGCGGAAGGGCAACTGAAGTTCTTTGCGGGAGATGAAAAGCAACAGAAAGGTGCGTAGCGTTAAATAATATCCCCCATTTCTTCGGAAGTGCGCTGCTTCGCCATTCCTCCGCTGCGTTAGACATTATCTCTAGAATCTAAGAAGCCAAGAAAGTTGGATTTTAGATTGTAAACTGAACACACCATTCGCTGTAAAACTGTTCACTTTGATCATATTGTTCTTGTTCTGGTTTGTAATGTACTGCAATCTGGATATCAATATAATTACTTGTATCAGTGTCCATTATTTTGTAACTGCTATAACACTCCCCCCCTGGCTACACTGCTGGTGGCGACCTCATTTCTATCAAGAGCTGTGTTCCATGATAACCTTGCCAGGTTGGACGCTCTATGTGATTCAACTGAGCGCGGATTTAACAGTGCCGCTGACGATACGCAAGGTTTGATCGATACTCCCTACACGTGAACTGTTCCGCCATATAGTCCACTATGGAGTGTGCTTAACATTTCACGGATGTGCGCAGAGCAGGTGCAGAGCTCAGTTTGTCGGGGATGTCGTTCAGTCCGTAGTGATAGCAAGTGAAGAGATAGTTAAGACAAAAAATGTATTTCTTTGAAAAGACAACCAATACTATAATAATAATAATAATAATAATAATAATAATAATAATAATAATAATAATAATAATAATAATAATGAAGAACCCTTTCTCGTGGACAGTCGAGATTTTCTTCTGAAGACGTGGAGCAGACGTGAAGACTTTCACCTTGTTTTCTTGACACGACATAGGGCTATGTCATGTCTAAAACTAATATGACTTAACATTTCTTCTTCGAAATTTCTGCTGATATATACCCGTGCATCTTCAGTCTGCCAGCCTCTGTGAATTAACTAAATGACTCCACAAACCTCCATTAATAACTAAACTAGTGGCCTCGTTTAGTTGCCCATTATACACTGAATCTAACCATCTTGGTCTTGGTCTCCCTCTTACCCTCCCCCTGACAGAGTTCATTATTCACCTAGGTAACTTATCCTCCTCCATTCGCCTGACATGATACCACCACCGAAACCGGTTTGAGCGTACAGTTTTTCCCCTCATTGCGACTACCCTCCTGACATTGTTCCAACCAGTTTGTATCAGCGATCATTCTGGCGTATGTGAATAATTATTATCTTAACTAATATTATAACTGTTTAAGGAATATTCTAAACATGCTCTTAAAATTAATTTTTCCTTTCATATGTGATCTTTTGGTTCTTAAATAACGTCCGCCTCTGTGGTATAATGGTTAGTGTGATTAGCTGCCAGTATCGCAGGCCCGTGTTCTATTCCCGACTCTGCCGCGAAATTCGAAAAGTGGTACCTGGGCTGGAACGGGGTCCACTGAGTCTCGGAAGGTCGACTGAGTAGAGTGGGGTTCGATTCTCACTTCAGCCATTCTCAAAGTGATTTTCAGACAAATGCCGGGGTGGTACCTAACTTAAGCGCACGGCCGCTTCCTTGTCTATGCCTTCCATTCTTCCAGTTCCCCCACAAAGCCCCTGTTCAGCATAGGCGGTGAGGCCGCCTGGGCGAGCTACTGATACTCTTCCCGATCTTATCCGCCAACCTAATGTCGCACGCTCCAGCACACTGCCCTTGAGGCGGTAGAGGTGGTATCCCTCGCTGAATCCGAGGGAAAAACCAACCCTGGAGAGTAAATGTGTTAGGAAAGAAAGACAGAAAGAAAGAAAGAAAGAAAAAGAAAGAAACAAATGACAAATATACGGAATTATATAATAAATTTAATTTCATTCATATATGGAATATTAATGTTTTTGTATTTAAACACGCTATTTTTGTCTCCTGAAAAGTTAAAGATTTGTAGTCATTTTATTATTTTATTTTCACACTGTACCCTCGAATTATTCTGTACTGTTTTCCTTCTTCTGGAATTTATTTGTTAAATTCTTTAACATACGGTTTTACAAAATGAAATGACCCTTTGAGTAGAGGTGACGTGGCTTCATCCTATTCGGTGGTGCTGAGTTCGATTCTCGGACTGGGGACTGGAACACGACGCACTGAGCCTGAGCAGCTGATCGAGTGTGGGAAAGTGTAATCCCTCCAGAGTTCGGCGTGTGTGCGATCACTGAGACTCGGCCAGTTCTATTCGAGAAGCGCAGGCTAATAAAGCAGTGTCTAGAAACAATCGCTGGAACTTAAATACTTCACCTCCTACTTGTCGGTGAATCACCGCCCCAACCCACGCTGGACTCTCTCTATTAATTGACAATGTTTCTTGAAGCCCAAGTGCGAAGCTGGTTTTGTTTTCAATTAAAGAGACGCTGGGTTTAGAAGGCAGCTGTTGTGGTGGACACCGCCCGACTTATTACTCCTGTCCATATATCATGGCCAGTTGTTCAAGGAGCCCGCGGCTTGCAGTACCGGTGGGAGGGAGAGAAACAATTCCCAGTGGAGGGACCACCCCCAAGTCATGGGGGTGGAGGGAATCTTATTATCCCATAAGTAAATATGTCAGTTCGGTAGTGATGGCGCATAAATCACCACCGCTTACAGGTGGGTGGGTACTGGGATCAGTCAGGTCCAGCCCAGCGTTTCCTGTTCTCATTACCCGTGAGCTACGAGCTGCAAGGCTCAATGATCAGCGTACTGGCCGTCAGTTCAGGAGGCCGCGGGCTCGATTCACGGCCAGGTCGGGAATTCCAACAGCGTCTGACTAATTTCTCCTCTTCGCGGGATGCTAATATACATCTATACACAGCGCACCACACTAAAAACCACAACAGAAACATGGAATAATGAATACATTCTTCCACAGAGGATTGTGTCAGGAAGGGCATCCGGGCGTAAAACTTCGTTTAATCCACATCAAGTGCTGACGCTAAGTAATTGGGAGGAAGAAGAAGACAATCTGTTCTCCAGGGAGTTACTTTGGGCATCTCGCCTCTGTACCGTAACGTTTGGCATGAATAGCTCCCGTCCTCTTTGTTCGAAGGCTCGGGTTCCATTCCCTGGAGTGCCAGCAATTTAATAATGGCAGGAGGGCTGGTATGTATATAAAATGGTACACGCAGCTCACTTGCAATGGGGGTAAAGAGCGGCACCACCTCGGCATGAGGACACTAGTTCAGTTTACCGTGGGCGGCAGACAACAGGACGAGTTTCACCAACAGGGGAAATCCTCTCACTTTTAATATGAGAATCACTGTAAGAATCCAGGTATTAATATAAGTAAAGATCTTCATTAGGGTAATCACATCAACGGGATTGTAAATGAATGGTACAGATCTCCTGACATGGTTATGAGGGTGTTGAGGTTCGTAGTAAAGATGTAAAGGAGAGAGCGTATAAGTCTCTGGTAAGACCGCGGTTAGAGTATGGCTCCAGTGTATGGGACCCTCACCAGGATTACTTGATTCGATAAGTGGAAAAATTGAAAGAAAAGCAGCATGATTTGTTCAGGGCGATTTTCAACAAAAGAGTTGTGTTGCTGAAAACTTTGGGCTGGGAATACTTGGGACTAGGCAGACGAGTTGACGGGGTGGGTTGAAGTTAATAAATGAATAAGCCAGAATGGAGTATTTAAAAATAGAAAAATTCACAATATGTAGGTAAAGTTGGTATTCAAGTGCACCAGTTGCGCTAGATTACTTGGATTGAAATAATTTACGAAGGGAGCTTTTCGAAAAAATTCCGACCTATATGAAATTATGTAAGAAAAAACTAGAGATCATGAAGGCTCCAAAGTCTTCCACTACCTGGAACCTCATCGATAACGCTGTTGTTTGCCTGGATGAAAACATTATTGTGATGTGTCTGGGATTGCGCCGCGAAACAGAATTCGAAACCAGTATCGGTAATGAAAGGCGCTAGTTCCTGATATTAAAACTTCTCCGTTGCAGAGAAACCTCTGATTCGAGACTCATTGTCGTTTAACACAGTGCTGTGTCTTTACGGTGTGGAGAGCCTGAAACAACTGACCATAGGAGGGAATCGATGAGAACCTCTCACAGTGGGAAACACAACATTGGAAAACTTACTCCATGACTCGACAATGTTCTGTTGAAGAAGAACGGATTACAGTGGAAACGTGAAGAAATATCTTGGATATTATTTTGAATATTTCCGTGGTCCAGAGAGAGAAGGAAGCGTGAGGGGAAGTGGCTCAACAAAATATTAACGAAAGTATAAATTTTGATAAAATATACTGAAAATATATATATTTCTATTCTAATAGGATAATATTTTAAAAAACAAATACAAAGATTTAACAGGAGGTAAACATAAACAAGAAGCAGAAGGAAGCTTAGTAATTTCACAATAAGAGGAGAATTGCTCCGATATTCATACGGGACATAGTCACCCGGTGCCACTTTGGCATTAAAATGCATAGAGAGGCACTAGCCTTTATAAACTGAGTCCTCCGGAAGAGGGAATGTACACCCTTACATAATTCAAAGAAAGAAGCCGAAGCGTCTCGTACAAAGTTCCAACGAGGGGAATCGAACCCTCAATTTAAGTTAGGAGTCACGCCAAGAAGAGTTTGGAATCCTTACGAAAATACATAAATTTTACAAATGCCCTAATTGGGGTAGGAAATTTACATTGGTGTTTAGTGTTAAGGACCTCGAACACATGAGGCAGACAATAATTTCTGCTCTTAAGAGCTTGAGCAGCCATTACACTTATATACTAAGCGAAACACATTCGAAGGAAGAATCAAAAGACCCAGGAAGTATTACAGGAGCCAATGCCCATAATACATGGCCATGAGAAAGAGTAAAAGAGACGAAGGAGACTAGAAAGCTCTAGAGCAAAATGAAAACGGAGGCTGAAAACTCACAAGCACTCCTAGGTTAAGATCAAAGAAAATACCTACGGCGGCATAAAGCCCGATGACGCACTGGATAAGCCATACTATTCGGTGAGCAAGAAAGACGAAATTAAATTCAGAAAGGAAGAAAAAGAAATTTAGGAGAATGGAAAACTTAATCATCAGAAAACAAAGCGAGGAAGGGAAACGGGGATACACACTCGTGCGTCCTTACATTTTATAAGATACCGTTTAGGGGGTGATTATATTCACTCCTAAGACTGCCTAGAAAACTTATATCTTTAATTTTATACCGTTACATGCTAAAGCGGAACGCGCTATCTTCTCTTTTGTCACGCGTAGATAATATTCACATAGCTAGATGAAAATTCTGTCTTTACCTTGTGATACCACATACTCACGCCAGCCCCCGCCTCAGCATCTCCCGAGGGAGACTTCCTCAGTTAGGTAGAACACTCAAAGATACGATACAGATAGACGTTAGCTCAAAAACTCACAGTATTTATAGAGGGATTGGCTGATAGTTCTAGAACAATGATGCGCGAGCAGTTTGATTGGTGGACGCTAGCATTAGAAGGCAGAATCTAATTGGTTGACAAACCTTACAACAATTGTGACAACTCCAACATTACATATAAATAACTGAAAGTGATAAGGTTATCAAACCTCCAAATATAAATATTCTCGATAAGCTAGTAGCGGTACATGACACCAGGTAGCGCTAGAAACTCAGTAGTGGAGATATCTTGTGACCATATTCCGAAATCCTTGGATCTGGTGAATTTTCATCACTTTCTGGTAGATTACACTAAAGTCGCAAGGAATAACGGGGGCTCGAACTCAAAATCAGATCAGCTATTATCACAGATATGATTAGAAATATCCCCATTAGTGTAATTCCGAACACATGTTTTCTACAACTGTAACTCGAATATAATAAAAAACCACATCTGAGGGATAATGAACTACGAATTTTAAGTAAATAAATATAGTGAAGTACGAGAAACTATTATTGTTTTATTCCTAACAATTACAATTCTATTCTTAATCATGGCTGTTTTTCGGAAACTGCATTTAGACCGAAAGTGATTTTTTAAAATTTGATAGAGCTATCCAAGACTCACAATTGAATCCTTTCCGGGTCAACCCTTCAAATTTCGGCACAGTTGAGGAAACTGTTCAAGTTTACGTTTTTCGTGGTATGTGGACCCCTACTTTGTCGCCTAAGAAGTCTTTTCAACATTCTAATGTTTTGAATTCTCTCGGAGCTGTGACAACGCCCAGCAATGTAGTCACTTAGTTATGTGAGAGATAAGATTCTATCGATTGATGAATTTTTAAATTAACTTTTCGTTTTTCTATCTGGGGAGAAGAAAGATGAAGTGGTTCTTCTGCAGCACTCCATCTCCGAGAAGGAGAAGAATTACCATAAGATAATGGCTTGCTGCATTAATGTTAATTCATTTCTGCCAAATTCACACTCAACCACTTCCTCTCGTTTCGCCTGTTAATTCTGCAGCCCACCTTACAGTGAAATATTTCAGTTCAAAACGGGTGTTATTAAGCACAATTTCACTTTCCTTGAGAGTGTAATAAAACTGGCTGGAAGCGATAATAAATTCTACCTTGATATTAATTTCTTTCAATACAGTTATGGTAATTCAGTGTCTTATGCGGTTATTATCAGATATTTGATTCAATATCTATGTGTATATGGGTAATGAATTCATTGCGCTCTTGAAATATCTTATCGTATTGTACTTTATAATTTCCACAGCTCATGTAAATGTGCATTGTTCTTTTTGAATGTGGAATGCATTATTCTTGATTTGTGACGTACATTAGCGCGTTGCTGCGGAAAGCATTCTGATAATGATCGTGACTGATGCATTGGCGATTCCTGGACTTTTACCTTTCTTTTTAAAGTTTCTGCAACGTGTTCAAGAACTAGCCGTTGGCAAAGTGTGAATACATATTAAATGTTTCTAGTACGAACACGAAACACTGACAACGTTAGTTGGTAATGGCTGTTTTCTAGAACAGTTACGGATGTTCAAATGCCAGCAGAACGTTTACATTGTTAAGTGTGGAAGTTCTTGGCTGATCACGTAACAACTGCTAGGTTAGCGACCTCTTGGCAGTGTCCGAATGTAATATTTTATCCAAATGTTTAGTTCAGTAAATGCAAACACACAATGTGACGACTGCAACTCGTATAGGTACCTCATGTGTTCAAAATGTGGACCCTCACGGTCATAACGGTCCTGTATAATGTAAGGGGTGGGGGAAAAATCCGTCCCCACGTATAATTTCTTCCCCCTGTGGATTTCCAGTTTGCACAATTGGTACCTAATGTTTAGCCGCGCTGACACGCGTAGCCTCGTCCCGTTCTCTAGGTGTGAAAGTTGGTTGTGTGCACCACGTTTAGTTTCCGTGTATAAGGAGGATTCATTTTTCTTGCTGAGATGAGTTAGTGCAGCATTCAAATTAAAAGCGTGTTCTTTCTAGAGTGAACACTGATATGTGTATGAAATACTGGACTGCATTTCAGTCGTGTGGTGTAGTTGCTGGTGTATAGTCACTATAGTGAGATGGTTGGTGTGAGTTACTGCAGCGGCCATTATAATAAATCAGAGAATGTTCGTAATTTCGTCCCCTTCATTTTATTTGTTATTCGTGAAGTTTATTATTATTTTATTTTGGGAAAACGCAAGCAGTGGGATGAGGAGGATATGAAAAAGGCTTATAAGGCAATGGCGGAGTAGATCATGAGTTACGAACGTGCAAGGAAAGCAGTTAACATCCCGCAAGCAACGCTGAAAGACTATGTTAAAAAGAATACCAAGTAAATATATTTCATAAATGGCCCTGAAGTAATTCATTACAGGGAAAGTGTTTGTTAAGGTTAAAAAAGAAAAATATATTAAAATTAATTGTACTTTTCATAAATTTGTTCAGGGGCGAAATTACGAATACATTTTTGGTAGTTCAGGTTTTGTAGTGTTTATGTTTGTGACAAATATTGACTGCCTTACATTATAACAATTTCATTGTACTTTGCCTGTAAGTGTAGAATATATTCAATTTCTAGACTTGCCCATAATATTCCTGAATTTCTACAAGTCCAAATCTGCTAAGGGGATGAAATATGGGCCCGCTACCTTGTTGTCCAACAAGTTGACAAACACACAAAGGTACAAGTATGACTTAATTTTCTCTCGTAATTTGGGAACATTCCTAGGTGTGTCACATGACCAGAAAATGAATTCTTGCAGCATGAAGGCATCTGGAGGGGTGAGGTCCGGAGAGTGGGGAGGGTGCGGGAAATTAAGCGGTCTCGAAAGTGTTGCTGCAGACAGGCATGTGTGGGCTGTAGCTGCTTCCATTGTCATACCAGTGGCAGGTTTCTGGCGACGCTCATTATTAACACCCTGATGGTTAATAGGTTACAATGCACGGCAAACTTACTGAAGCGAGTAGCAAGTATACTCTAGCCTGAACAACAGCTCTGCTATGAGATGTGCATAACCATTAGGGGCCCTGCTAGGCATTCTCTTACTCCCGCTACATATAGAAAGAGAGGGGTACAGGACACTTCCTATTACTGTCTAAACATCCGGGTTCCCGAGTTCTAGACTGTGCTACTGAATGTTCGTTGCGTTTGTAATTTCAGTACTCTTTGTTTTGGCACGTACTGTATTTCATACGAGGGCTATGAATAAATTAGTGGAAATATTGATGGAAGGAAATATTTAATAACTAACAAGTTCTATTACATTACCTCAATGAACTAACCCGCAAGTCTTTCACCTTTTGCCAAATGTTGGTAAGCCGTTGGCAACGCGTTCTCTGTTGATGACAGTGACGGGGGGCTGTAGTGCGCGGAGTACAGATAACGCATTCTCGCCACAGGTTTGACGTCATCCTCGATAACATTCTGATGCCTTGGCTAACCAATTGCAATCCACGAACGCTGTTCATCTGCTGTAGAGCGGCGAAATTGACACTCTTGACTTTCACACCACTTCCAACTGGTTGCACACAACACCTCGACAACAGCGCCATATCCTATTTGCGCATGTCCGATCTCCTGCGAATATCTGGACTACGATGCCACCGAGCTCGATAGCTGCAGTCGCTTAAGTGCGGCCAGTATCCAGTATTCGGGTGATAGTGTGTTCGAACCCCACTGTCGGCAACCCTGAATATTGATTTCCGCGGTTTCCCCATTTTCATATCAGGCAAATGCTGCAGCTGTACCTTAATTAAGCCCACGGCCGCTTCCTTCCCATTTCTACCCCTTTCCTCTCCTATCGTCGCCATAAAATCTGTCTGTGTCGGTGTCAGCTTCCTCTCACTGCAGTCTTACGAGAAAACTGACCTCCAGCTCTGAACTCGAAGTATTTGACAGCATTGCAATAGAACATAGGTAGCGCACTGCGCGGATATACCAAATATTATCCGCATCCGCGTTCGCGAATGGTTATCCGCAGATATTGTAAATATTTTAACTACAGTATATTACACCCAAAGTATTGAAACGGATAGGTCTGTTGATACGCCTGATACCTGGCACCAGACACCCCCACAGTCACAGGTTTAGGAGGGATTTTCTCTTGCGACAACTACCGACGTACTTACCTTTCTTCCTACCGTCCATTAATTGCGGTCAGGAGCCACTTAGGCTTAGGTGAAATTTATGGCTGTATGGTCTCCTATACCAATCTCAAAGGCGCCTAACCACAAGCACAATTTACAAATGATCAGCTTAATTATCGCACAGCCATACAGATTTCCCCCGCCAACACACTAACTGTGCAAGGATCCAAACATAGGAACGTTGTACCTAAGGCCTAGGAAAATAGAAAAGAAGATATCTTGCTGTTTCACGTGACGTTGATATCGTAGTAGGCTAATACTGGTTTTACATGCAATGGCATTCTCAGGTGCCGGAATTTTGTCCCGCAGGAATTGACCGACACGAGGCTGACGTATTTCAGGACCTTCAAATACCACTGGACTGAGCTAGTATCGAACATGCCAAGTTGGGCCAACAATGCCCGGCTTTCTCTCATAATACTGGGCGACCCCCACAGGTGTTGCCGTCCTTCTTGCATTCATTCAGCGACAGCGCAGTAACCGTCAGACCGTTCCTCTGCCTACCGTAGAAAGTATAACGACCTCTATGAACGGATAATCAGATTGAAAAACGAGCAGGAAAACTAAAAACTTACCCCATTACGCGTTATAGGAGTGATGATATTCCGGTTCAATCTCTGCAACTCACTTGCACTTAAAATTCTACAGCACTCGAAAATACGTTCTTTAACATTTAATTCAGAAGTCATGAAAGGCACTTCACTCAGTATGCTGGAGGAAAGCTTATCGCAGACTAGCCGAGACCATGGCATCACGGATTTAGCTGCACTCTCTGAGACAGGCCATATGGAATAAGCGGCTACTCGACTCAGGGTCGTACTATGTTAGGATAGATAGTTATTTCTGATTCAAAACTTCCAAGAATGCATTTCTACAGTAAGACTTTTACCTTGTGTTTGGGAAGAGGAATTGTTTCAAACATATTATTGTACCAATCAGCAATCATCTGCCGCTCAGATGGCAGATTCCCTATCGCATGTTCACCTAATCTTTTTTAACCCTCAAATGGCGAGGTGGGGGTAATTTATGGCACCCGTTAGACTGTACACTTGTGCCACGGTCTTCGCTTTACTCCGCAAATGTTGCTTTCGCTTGTATCTTATCCTCAACCGAAGGGTAATTCTTGCGTGAAGCGGCCTTCGTTCTACCCAATGTTGAAATATTGGTGTTGGCATTATTGATCGTACCTCATCGTTTGCGTAAGTTTACAGTGTTTTACTGTCATTCGTCTCGTTTTGTATAGGATCACGATATTTAGCTGTTGTGTTTGGGGTGGGTTTTGATGTTTGACCAGTAATTGCTCTGTGTTGTTCCTTCCTCTCCTTTGTCTATAGGGTACCTGTCTTCCTTCTTGGCAATTTGTCCTGGAACCTTACTTGTTAAAGCATCCTCGTGTCAGTTGTCCTAGTCTCTTTATGTGCCTCCAAATTCCTGCAGATCTTCGTTCACTTGCATCAGCCACGGTGGCTTGATCTTCCTGGCATAATTCATCCTGTAGACGTGTCCATAAAATGCTAGGCGTCTCTTCCTGGCCTCGTCCGTGATTTGTCGCAGTATCTCTTGAGCTCTTGTTTGGATCGTCTTTTGTGTTTTTCTTTTATTGTATATTTTCATGGTTTTATCTCCATGAACTTGATCTCTTCCTGCAAATATTGAAGTTAACAAATTTCTATTCAGCTTCCGCTCCCGGGGAAAGGTTTCTATAACTGATCACAGACTTTGCGAACAGTGTACTGAGTAATGTTTGCTATGGGAGCAATGCAAGAATTTCAGACTGACCAGTACTGAATGTGTTTAGTATGTCTAAACTGCCCTTCCGTTTTTTGCTGCGAGTGTCCGGAGAACAGATTGTGAAGTACACATTCACCGGTTGCGAAAAGAAAGACAAGTGGAAGAAATGTTTCTTATTACTTTTTTTTTTTGCTAGTTGCTTTACGTCGCGCCGACACAGATAGGTCTTATGGCGACGATGGGACAGGGAAGGGCTGGGAGTGGGAAGGAAGCGGCCGTGGCCTTAATTAAGTTACAGCCCCAGCATTTGCCTGGTGTGAAAATGGGAAACCACGGAAAACCATTTTCAGGGCTGCCGACAGTGGGGTTCGAACCTACTATCTCCCGAATACTGTTACTTATTTTTAGACTCTAATAAGTTTTCACATTGATTCCTCAAGTGCGACAGGCTTCGGTAGATGGGTGCTTCATTCATTCCATTCCTGACCCGGTCGAATGACTGGAAACAGGCTGTAGATTTTCTTTTTCATTGATTCTTCAGTATACTTTTTGGAATCATCTGTCTCTTTAACGGTGAAAGTAAGTTGTTTTTTTCTACTTGCTTTACGTCGCACCGACACAGATAGGTCTTATGGCGACGGTGATACAGGAAAGCGCTAGGAGTGGGAAGGAAGCGTCCGTGGCCTTAATTAAGGTGTAGCATCAGCATTTGCCTGGTGTAAAAATGGGAAACCACGGAAAACCACTTTCAGGGTTGCCGACAGTTGGGTTCGAACCTACTATCTCCCGAATACTGGATACTGACCGCACTTAAGCGACTGCAGCTATCGAGCTCGGTAAGGGTATCATTTAGGATATTCCTTATTGAGTTCGGTGGAAGAGTATCAGCGTACCAAATTACTTACCACATTCACATAGGTTGTATACTAAATTGTTAGTGTGTCGCTGTGAAAATGTCTTTCATATTTTTATATACATCTAGAATATATACATTTTTGTGAAATGTTTATGCTGGTGCCAGTTTTCACTCCACCTCACCATTTTTGTGCACTACCTGAACAGAACCCCTATGTAATGCGGAAGTGAATTCTAGAGGCAGACCAGCCAGTATAAAAGGACGCGGGGAGTATTATGTCGTCAGCAGAGAAGCAGTAACAGCAGAATGAGGAGAGCTCAGGTCACCTGAGTAACAAATCCATCAGGGAAATTTCAATCTTTCTAAAGCTGCCCAAGTCGAATGTTGGTCATGTGATTATGAAGTGGAAGCAGGAATGAACAACCGCAGCTAAACCAAGACCAGGCAGACCTCATTTAATGACGGACAGGGACTGTGGAGCATTGGGCAGGGTGGTTGTAAAAATTCGCAATAAATCAGCGGAGGAGATCCAAAGTGCTACCAGCAATCCGGCCTGCATAATGCCAGTGAGTTGGGAGTTTAAAATCATGGGATTACAACGGTCGACCTGCTGCCCATAAGCCAAACATTTCTGAGGTCACTGCTAAGTGATGCTTGAGGTGGTGTAAAGAGCCACGCCGCTCGACGAGTGATTTAGAGTGATCAATCACGTCGTACCTTGTGGCGTTCCCATGGAAGGTTTTGGGTTTGACGAATTCCTGAAGAACCTTACCTGCAATCATGTCTCATGCCAACAGTGAAGTACGGAGGGTGATTTTCGTGGTTAAGGTGCGGAATGATATGAGCACACTTTAACCAATTGCGTCTGCGTATAGTAGAGGAGCAGTTGTCATATCAGCATGGCAATACAACGTGTCCTTAAGCAGCATATGTGAGGCTACGCCTTGTGGACAATAAGATGCCTGAACTGGTCTGTAGCCTACCCATAGTCCCGACCTGAAGCCATTGGGATTAGTTAGACCGTCCAGCGTCCAACATCACTACCTTCTCCGGTTTCCGCTCTTCCGGAAGAATGGGCTGCCATTCCCCCACACACATTCAGACACCTCATTGCTATTTGCTTTACGTCGCACCGACACAGATAGGTCTTATGGCGACGATGGGATAGGAAAGGCCTAGGAATTGGAAGGAAGCGGCCGTGGCCTTAATTAAGGTACAACCTCGGCATTTGCCTGGTGTGAAAATGGGAAACCACGGAAAACCATCTTCAGGGCTGCCGACAGTGGGGCTCGGACCCACTATCTCCCGATTACTGGATACTGGCCGTACTTAAGCGACTGCAGCTATCGAGCTGGGTGACACCTCATTGAAAATCTCCCCAGAAGAGTTAAAACATCCATAAAGGCGAAGGGTGGAGCCATTCTACATTTACGTCCAATAACAGGCAACGTGACACGGGTGAAGTCTTAAGTGCAATTTCACAGAGATGTCCGGATAGTGCGGACACACTCACAGAGTTCGCCGATGTCTCCGGCCTAAGATGGAGCCTCGGTCCGCAGGAAACGCTCCAACACATACTAGCAGACACGGCTGGTCTCGTCATCCGCTTTATGTGCGACTGTGGATTAATCAAGGGTATGTAAATTGTGAGTGTTCGGTTACTAAAAAAACCTCACGTTCTCCTTTGATTCGTTAATGATTTTTCGTCTGAATATTTTTTTTTTGCTATTGGCTTTACGTCGCACCGACACAGATATGTCTTATGACGACGATGGGATAGGAAATGCCTGGAATGAGAAGGAAGCGGACGAGGCCTTAATTAAGGTACAGCCCCAGCATTTACCTGGTGTGAAAATGGGAAACCACGGAAAACCATCTTCAGAGCTGCCGACAGTGGGGTTCGAACCCACTATCTCCCGATTACTGGATACTGACCGCACTTAAGCGGCTGCAGCTATCGAGCTCGGTCGTCTGAATTCAATATTTTTGTTTTATTTCGTACTTCATTTCGAAATTCGTTCGTTGAATGAATAATTTTGTTTTATTTTCAATTTCTTGTCCACCTTATTTGTTCAGAGAGGATGATTACCTGGTTGTACTTCCTCTTGAAACAAAAATCACCACCACTACCTGTCCGGGTACTTTTGACCATGTAGTGTACATAAAGTTTCGCCTTACGTTTTAAGGGTTAAGTGACAGGAGGATAACTTACAGTATATCTTGATTTCTAGAAGTATCCCGGTGATGAACCATTCTGACGTGAATGGACGAGAATTATGTTCACATAACTCTCCCGCAATAGCCTAATTTTTAAATAGTAAGTGAGGGTTTGAAACCACGCAATGTCGGATGTAGCGATGTACAGCACCAGTTAATTACGAAAAGTACTCGACGACAGGAAAAATAGGGTTAAAATATACCGGAAATGACGCGAGAATAAAAAAATAAAAAACCAGCACGCGTACGCACGCACACAATTGTAGTGTTACATTAACATATATAGAAACAAATAAACAAACAAAAAACTGAAATTAAAAACGCTTTGTACTTGTCATTACGTAGGGGTGGACTTATTAATGTGTGTTATTTGTAGCGCCATACATTGTCACAATTTATTAGCTGGCTTACATCGCGCCCAGTTATTTTTGACTGTAAAACAGATCACATTACATGGCGAGATGTCAGGTGGCGGAGGAAACACTTGTTACTTTACAGCTGGCTACTCCGATGACTCTTTTGGAAAGTTGGCTTTAGTATCCGGCACGTATTGAATATTAATTCATTTTATTTCCTCATTTTTCTGTGCTCAGGCATTTTGAAAGAAGGTGGTCACAGCACGTTGGTAGTACAAAGCCCAACCAGACTTGGAAAGTTAAAATCACAAACTTTACTGGGATAAAATATTATCTGCAATAGACCAGATACAACTTTTGTATATAAATAATTGATATGTACCTCTGCGCAGTTTTGAACCGCGGTCTTGTGTTCCGGAGGCCGACACTCTACCGCTGAGCTAGAGGGGGATGTCGCTCCCAACATGACCTACAAAGGTGTAAAGCGCTTCACTAAGCCAGACGTTGAATTAAAAATGAAGACGTATTGTTTTCTGATTTAAATAAGGTCAGAGACTTCTGTTGATCGTATATCAGCGTGATGACCCCCTCGGGGCCTTAAAACTCCCCCAAGTTGTAACACCTCCTTGAATTATGTATAAGATCCATCTGTGTTATTTCGCAATGCCGCGTGTCTTCCTGGTTAACGTCGCGCTTATTGGTCAGTGGGAATATTTTCTAAAATCATTGGTGCTGCTCAAATATTCATGAAGAACAGTCTGTTCCAAACGGAGAGTGCGCGCGTGTACGTTGTAGTGTAAGAACGTGCTGTAAGTTTTGTTTCTAGTACGCTTCAAATATCAGACAGATCGAATTCGCAACTTGAAAATAGACTGTTACTCATTTTCTGGTATATTATCGTTGCTAATATATAAATCTGAATGTTGGTCTATCTTTCGCTTAAAACCTACTTGACGAATCGAGTTCAAATATGGCAAGATTAGGGCTGTACATTCGGTTAACAAATACGTGATATCTCTTAAGGTGGCCACACAGCGAAAGAAAATGTGTACACACTCAGAATAAATTTTATATGCCAGGGTCGGTTTTATACCCCCCCCCCCCTCCTGGACTCAGCGAGGTATCCCACCTCTACCGCCTCAATGGCAGTGTGGTGGTGGTGATTATTGTTTTAAGAGCAAGTAAAACTGGGCAACCATCCTCTATATAACGCTAATAGCGCCGGGAACGGAAAAGAACACGAGTTGACCAAGGGAGGTCGAATACTGTAAGATAGAAGTGAGGAACCTGGCATGTGCAAATGGAAGCAATGCCGGGACTCAGCTAAGGGCCCCCGTGGTCGCCAACCCACGCTCCCAAATTGAGAGCCCCTAGGATCCCTTTTAGTCACCTCTTTCGGCAGGTGGGGGATACCACCTCCGCCTACAGGTGGTCGTGGAGTGTGAGACGTTTGGTCGGGGATGAACTGGAGAGGAGGACGAGTACCTCTCCCAGGTAGCTGAACTGGGGCCTTGTGGGGGATGGGAAAATTAAGCGGTAGACGAGGAAGAAGGAAGGAAGCGGTTGTGGCATTAAGTTAGGTACTATCCCGGCATTTTCCCGGAAAATTAGCAGAAAAGCACGGAAAACCACTTCGAGGATGGCTGAGGTGTGAATCGAACCCTTCGCCCCCTCTATTCAGTTGACCTCCCGAGGCTGAGTGGAGCCCGTTCCAGTCCTTGTACCACTTTTCGAATTCCGTGGCAGAGCTAGCTGGGAATGGAACCCGGGCCTCCGAGGGTGGCAGCTAATCACACTAAGCACTACACCACACGTTGTCCGAGAAATGGTACCTAGCCAATGATTTTGGCGAGAAAGTTTTATGTATATTATCTTACTAGAAGGGCAAATGGGAGGGAAATATTGAATTTAGCTTACCAACATCAGGTGAAACGTTTACATGATGGTTAGTTGCTTATCAAAGTGAAACGAAATTATTGTACATAAAATTGTGTAATTTAAAGTTACGAAACATGTCCCGAAAGTGATAAATGATTGTATTTGTAACCAAATATAAGTGGCCAAAAAGTATGATTAGGTGAATTAATATTTTCATTGCACTTTAAGTTATAACAACTTTCAGTACGGATAAAACACGAGGTTTATGGTATGTAATAAAATTGTATTGCATTAATTAAAGAAAATTAAGATGCCAAGTACAACATTTGTGTCTTAGATGTAATTACTTTTAGGACAGACTTTATTATTACATCACTTGATTGAAGTAGTATGTTCATTGTATTATATTGTTTGCATTTAGTACATATATGATCATATGTTACGTTCCCCTTAACAGGGCGAGTGATCAGAGATTAACCCATGTAGCCATGCTCATTGCTAACCCAGAATAGGTAAAAGAATGCCAATGAGAGACAACCGAAATTTGCAAGGAGAGAGTAGGGGATAGGATGCCATTTGAGCGAGTGGCGGCTATTGACCACCAACCACTAGCCTCACCTCTTCATTAATAACAGAAATCCGTGCACTGTTTGTATTGGAGACCACAGTGGGACTTGTTATTGCAAAAATGTCAAGGGAGGTTTAGCCTTTAATGAGTGATGGAGTTCTTGCTGCCACGCAAAATGAGTTGTAATGGCTTTGGATTGGCTCCAAATTCCAACATTTTAAACGTAACGTTTTACTCTCGGTATTTTTAGTTGGGGTGGTGCATTGGTCACACATATCAGAACATCGTAAAGGAGCCGTTATATCTGCAAGGGAATCGTCCGAAATAAGGAATTTATTTCCCAAATGAAGCTGCGTTCATTTTTGGGAAGATCAACATTTCATAATTATACCATAAAAGTGGACAGTTGTAAGATTTTCCGAGGAACGGAGAAAATGTACTTTTGTGCCTAGAAGACGAGAGGACGAGTGCAGATTCTTTGGTTGTTCCCTCTTAGTAGTCTCTTATGACATACACAGAGTACAGGTAATGCATCCTTTGACTCCACCCACAGGGGAGATATATCGAAGACCAAGAAGTGTCACAAGTTTGTCCGAGGTACAAAAAGAGCGATGCGCTGTGAACTGTTGGATTAACCCCTGCACACCAATGAGGCCATAATATCATTCCTTCCTTCTTCCTGATTTGTCACTGGTGCAGCGGGTCCAGGACCTGCTGGCCGGGTGTTCGGATGCCGGCTCCAGAATCACTTTTATGTGGCTTCCAAGCCACGTGGGTGTGGAGGGAAATGAATTAGCAGATAAGGCTGCCAAGGAGGCAGTTACACTGCCCCTGTTGCCTTTCAAGGTTCCAGCAAGCGATATTCGCACTCAGCTGAGACATCTGGTTATGTCCCATTGGGAGATGGAGTGGCAGGCCATTCCACTTCCCAATAAGCTGAAAGCGGTAAAAGGAACAGCGAAGGTATGAATGACTTCTCTTCAGGCTTCGCGGAAGGAAGAAGTGGTATTATGTCGTCTTCGGATGGGCAATGGTGTCCTGACTCACTCGCATCTTTTGAAAGGAGAACCCCTCCGGTGTGTACCTGCGGCGACCATCTTACCGCGGTACACATCCTTACGGAGTGTATGGACCTGGTTGATCTTCGCCGTAGTCTTAACCTCCCGAGTACAATCTCCCTTATTTTGCGAGATGACTAGCAGTCAGCAGACCTCGTCATCCGCTTTATTAAGGATAGAGGTCTGTTTTATCGTGTTTAATGATGTCCTTTGTCCTAGTGTATTTGTGTCAATTCCGCTTTTATCCCATTGACTTCATTTTATTTTGTGTTGCGTACTTTAATGTGTTGTTTTAATGTCTAATTTAAATTATGTATATATATCTGCACTACCAGGCAATGCCTTATTCCTTTGTCTCCTGCATTTTATTTTATTTTATTAGAAAATAAGGCATTGCGAATTAGATCCACTGACTGTTTTAATCTCATACTCATTTTTTCATCACAATTTTTTAAACTCTAGTCAATGGATACATTTTAAATTTTTAACTGTCGTATATCATGTCGTCCATCTCGTCTCATTAGGGGCAGATGACCTGAGATGTTAGCCCCTTTAAAACTACAAGCATCATGATCATCATCCTGATTTGTTATTCCCAACTAAGGAGAGCTTTTGAACTTATTAACACTTTTCTTCTTCTCTTCCCAATATCTGTTCATCCTCTCGCTGTGTTCATTTTCACGTTGTTCAGTCCATCCTGTTTTTAGTTGGAGGGCTTTATGGAAAATTTGTGTTTGTGTTTTAAGGTCTGAATAGTTTCTTCATTAATTCCTATTTCAGTTTGGTCTTCACTGATTACTTCTAGCCAATTATTGTGATTTTTTCATTGATAAGGCTAAGTTTGTGAGCCTGTTGTTATCCACTCTATATAAGTGACCATACAATTGCAACCGCCGTTTCCTGATTGTAACTGTGATTCTTTCTGTAATTTGATAGATTTCATGTGACCTTTTTTCATTCAAATTCCATTTTCGCATTTTGGTCCTAAGATTTTTGGGAGGAGATTTCTTTTTTGTTTTTACCTTTATTTTAGATTTTTCACCAATTATAATAGTTTCAGATACATAAATTGCTTCTCTTTTAACTACTGTATTATGTAGTAATTTTACCTTTTTAAATATAGTTCTTTTACCGTGTCTGTTCCAAGTAATTTTGTGTGTTCTTTGAAGTTTTGCAGTTCTTTTTTGCTAGCTTACTGATTTAACGCTGCTGCTTCAATAATTTCACATGTTATTATTATTATTATTATTATTATTATTATTATTATTATTATTATTATTATTATTATTATTATTATTATTATTATTATTAGTATTATTAGCCATCCCTGTGGTGTACAGGTAACGTGCCTGTCTCTTATTCCAATAACCAGGGCTCGTTTTCGGACGATTTCAAGGATTTTAATTCTGGACTGAAGAGTGGAGTGAAGCCTGACTCTTCAGACAGATGTGGAGATGCTGCAACCACAGGAAACTGCAGCAGGAGGCTGATATGTTTCTGGGCTGGGGTCTATCTGGAATTAGCTTGGACAGAAAACCTACAGTGTGGCACCCAGATAACAAGTGTTCGTTATCACGTTATTCTATATACAATAGGTACAAATAGCAGCGTGTTTTAAACGAGTTTCCACTGTCATTGACTGGTGTTTCGTCTAGGTCACAGCCCCGTACACACGATAACGTCACTGAAGACAACCACTCATCGAGATCTATGTAGCACAATATTATATACATTGCTTAAAAACGCAAGATAATTTCTTCGCGAACAATACTTAATACTCCTGTAATCTAGTAGAGACAATCGCACTGCACGAACAAATCATTGAATTGTCGATATGAACTCACTTTGTCATCTTTTAGGCAGGATAAACATATCCATGTATTTAATCTTTTTCGTGTAGCGGAGGAAGTTTCTTCCTGGCTTTTTGTATGGAATTCTGCAGGTTGATTATGTAGAGAATATCTTTTTGACGATTATTAAATTGGTTGAACTAGTGCCGTGAATATTTCGGTCACCACCCAGTCTAACAATATTCGCAGCCAATAATAACATTGCTAAAAAATGATATTCTGTAGAACACGTCACATCATACTGATGTATTTTGTAAAACTCGTGAGGCACTGAATAGAGGATTATATAATATGTGCGGGTAACAGATATGGCTACATTTAGGTCACTGAAAAGAAAACCACGGCTCATGCGTCCAGAATTATTATTCTTGTTTTCTCATGCTGTACCTTATCGCATCAGTAAAATATAATGAAGAGTAACTATCAGAAAATAAATTACAAGCTATTGTTCTAATTGACTCCCGTAGACTATTACATCGCAAAGAAAAGAGGAGATCCATCTACATAAAGGCCATGAAGGTCGTTGCACTATCCACAACCCGAGTTCAAGTGTGATTACCCGATTAGCTGTACGTCCGGAAACTATCCTGGCACTCATTTCTGTCACTGGCTGAGCGAACCTCAGGAACATGAGCAACTCGAAAGGGCTTGTTTCTGAATGGAAACTATGTCCTTCTGGGGTGAATCGAACGCGTGTTTACTGTCTGGGCTTGAAACTCGGTTGGTGCTGCTTCTTGCTGATTATTACAAGTTTCTGTGTTGTATGTAGATGTTTGTTCAGCCGAATGCAAACCTTAGAGGAATTAACTAGACAAATTTAAAACCCGTGGCTCGGCCTGGAATCGAACCCGGGGCCCTCTGAAGCGAAGAGTATTGCGTCCAAGAGAGAGAGAGAGAGAGAGAGAGAGACCTATCGGCAGTGCAGAGCTCCTCTCTATTCCTAAACAATGTTATCGTCAGTGAAACTGAGAGAGCCGACACCAAAAGAAATGGGGCAAAAGCCAGGACAAAGAATGATGATAATAATAAAATCGAAAATCTCTCAGATACTATGCGAAAAAGATACATTTTTACGGTTATTTTCTCAGAATGAACTCTAATAGATTAACCGAACAAATCTTTGACTTCTTCCGTAACCGCAGAACACAACCCAGCTGGTTTTGAAGAAACTGAAAAAGACTTAGTAGAAATTAAAAATTAGCGAAAATTTGCTATTAGATCAAACAGCTAAAGTAATAACTGAAGACGAATATATGTAAGGTTCCAAGACAAATATACATTAAAATAATAATAATAATAATAATAATAATAATAATAATAATAATAATAATAATAATAATAATAATAATAATAATAATATGATGATGATGAGGGTGATGCCGACATTGTATCTACTCTTCTCCCCTAGATAGATATTAACATGTTTACTTGGACAATTAGGTCCAAATGAAATACTCCACATAGTGTTTAGTCGTGAATTTTACAAGTCCAAAGATCGAAATCCCGGCCAGGCCTCACACCGTGGACTTATCATATTTGGAACATTTTCTGACTTATACTCGTTTTCTAGATATCCAGAAAGAAATGCCATCCACTTGTACTTCATGATTGTTGTCCCCAGTGACTTAGCACGCGATTGGTGCTTCACTTTTTACCTGACGATATTGTACCTGAAGACTGTCTCCAGGCTTTGATTTGTGAATCACCTTAATTATGGTCTTGTCGTTGCAAATTACTGGCAACATGTTTATACTGGATGTTCCCGCTGCGTTTGATGGTAAAACAATGTTCGCGCGCTGCAGTAGGCCGCGATTTATTTGCGAGACATCCTTGACGTCATTTTCATTTATTTTATGGTTCTGTGCCATAAACCATATTTAATAGCCTCTTGCAGACTTATTAACGGCTGTTGTATTGAAAGCCCACTATAATTTGTGTGCCCTCATGTTGCACATTATTGATAAACTTACTTAGTAATTATCTGGAACACTGTAACACATGTTCCTCGAACGTTTGACGTGAATGTGTCTTATATATCGAGATGCCAGTTTTAAAAGTTGAGTGAGACGAAAGCGATATTAAATATAATCCACGTACAGTACAGTCCAGTTGGATATACAAAGACGTATTGCAGGAGTTCACACGTTTGGATGTAAAGTAGAGGGCATACAAATCTCTTTAAGACCCCGAACAGAGTATGGTTCCAGTACACAGGAACCTCACCAGGATTACCTGATTCAAGAACTGGAAATATTCCAAAGAAATTAGCTCGATTTGTTCTGGATGATTTCCGATGAAAGAGTAAGGTTACGAAAAATTTGCAAAGTTTAGGCTGGCAAGACGTGGGAGAAAGAAGACGAGCTGCTCGACTAAGTGGTATGTTCCGTCAGTGGAGAGATGGCGTGAAATGACATTAGTAGACGAATAAGTTAGAATGGTGCCTTTAAAAATAAGAAATATCATAATATGAAGATAAAGATGCAATTCAAGAGGACAAATTGGGGCAAATATTCGTCTATAGAAAGGGGAGTTAGGGATTGGAATAACGTACTAAGGGAGGTATTCAATTAATTTCTAATTTCTTTACAATCATTTAAGAAAAGGCTAGGAAAACAGCAGATAGGGAATATGCTACCTGGGCTACTGCCCTAAATGCAGATCAGTAGATATAAAGACGGTTCTCCAAAATATTCTAGGTGACGAGGACTTGATCAGCATTCCGTTTCGGGAGACCCGTCTACATTAAGAGTGTGCAGCGAACATAGGCTCCAGCCGATTTAAATCACTTTGAGCAGAATATAATGAAGTATATAGGAATATCTGGAGGAAGTAGTGCAGAATATTTCGAATATGGGAGGTCGTATAAACAAGCGTCCACTATGCTGTGTGTGAAATTACAGCTGTTTGTATAACCACCTTATGAACATTATTTAAATTAAAGAAATTGCGTATTTATCGAAGTTTTGTCTAATATAATCAGAAAGAATGTTAATAACTTTGTGTTTCATCTCGTGCTGATGTTACAGATGTCTTCCCTTAACATCCTGTGTTGGAGACCGCTTTGCCTTGTTTTACCATTCCACCTACTGAATACTTGTCTACTGTTGGCTACTTGACTGTATCTCCCACAGGACCGCGGCCAGCCACCCACTCACTCCCTCACTCAGTGGCAACGACCTAATTGCTCAAACAATCACGAAATGGACCCCTCTACAGTCAAGCAGGAAACTTTCATTTTCCCTTATTGTTATGTATGAATGACGAAACGCGACGCTATTTTAATTGTCTTGTCAACGAAGGCACGTGGCGAGCCGGACGTGATGGCGCTTCTGTCATGGTCACAAATAACAAACTGCCAACTACTTTCATTAAAATGTATCGTTTTCTTCCCTACTGTGTCCGGTTGCTCAATCGGTAGGTATAAGCGTAGTGGCTTTCGGACTGAATGGCAGCGGGTTCGATTGCCGGCCAGGACTCAAGGCTGGATGTTCGTCTTCCTCTTCATGCATAGATGCAAACAACACTTCACACTACCAACATCCACGGAAGCATTCAATACATACAGTACATTCCTCCACGTGTGGTTGACGTTGGGAAGTGCATCCAGATTTAAAACTAGACTTCCACATTATTGTAAACCCTAAGTAACTGGAAAAAGGCCAAGAGGAAGAATCAGAAGATTTTACCCCTCATTGTACGTTTTAAAAGGAATTCCGCACACCCTGGAAGTCTATGGGATAGCGAATTTGGATTATTAAACTATATTCTACGCACTTTTATATTTGTTGTCTGGTAAGTAATTAGCAACGATTATTTGGTACTAGGTAAAGTACCCGTCCTTCCTACGAATTATGAGAAAGGAATCAAAGCGGGTAAGTTAAACTGGCCCTCAAGTAAACGCGAATGATGACTTCACCTGACGCCTACTTACGCGCGAAATGAGTGCTGAAGTTTGGATTATTTTCAAGCCTCGCAAAGTTACTTGTATTGTAGTACATAGAGCCGGATATTCAGGCATTCATAGGTTAGAATGAAAATTTACCGAAGCGAGTAACAAGTATACTCTAGTCTGCACAACTGTTGTGCTATGAGATTTGTATAAACATTAGGGATACTGCTTATTAGAACCCCTAGAAATTATGTTACTATCGCTACATTACGGAAGAGCGGGGTAGTCGACGTATTCTACTACAGTAGCTAAATAAGTTTACATTTTAATCTAATACTGCCTAAACATCGGGGCTAAAATAATAATAATAATAATAATAATAATAATAATAATAATAATAATAATAATAATAATAATAATGCCAGGCTGAGTGGCTCAGACGGTTGAGGCGCTGGGCTTCTGACCCCAACTTGGCAGGTTCGATCCTGGCTCAGTCCTGTGATATTTGAATGTGCTCAATTACGTCAGCCTCGTGTCGGTAGATATACTGGCCCTTAAAAGAACACCTGGGGGGATAAATTCCGGTACCTCGGCGTCTCCGGAAACCGCAAAAGTACTGTAGTTAGTGAGACGTAAAGCAAATAATATTATTAGTAATAATGGTAGTAATCTCTGACGCAAAAGCAACCAGATCGTCTGCAGATAAGTTATTAGCAGAGTCCAGTTTTTTAAGCACTGATAGGGGAATGCAAACTTCTTTAAGCGAATGACAAGTATGCTCCACCCTGTACAACTGTTATGTTATGGGATTTGCTTAGATATTAGGGGTATGGCATATAGAACTCCTTGAATTTATGTTACTCTTACTATATTATAGAAGAACGGGTTGCACGACACTTCCTAATAACCAAATTAGTTTACATTCTTACCTGTTACTGTCCGGCTCCACGGCTAAATGGTTAGCGTGCTGGCCATTGGTCACAGGGGTCCCGGGTTTGATCCCGGCAGGGTCGGGACTTTTAACCATGATTGATTAAATATGCTGGCACGAGGCTGGGTGTATGTGTCGTCTTCATCATCATTTCATCCTCATCACGACGCGCATGTCAGCTACGGGAGTCAAGACCTACATCTGGCGGGCCGAACATGTCCTCGAACACTCCCGGCACTAAAAGTCATACGTCATTTCATTTTACTGCCTAAAAATCAGATGGCTAGTTATTAGGTTTGCGTGACGCCAACCTCAGTCAATTGTTTAGCTATTTGACCAGATCCGCTGCCTCTCATATCGGGCAACTTTTTAGTTATTCTCACGAGCATGAATGAACCCCATTCCAGCCCGCTGCCATAATGAGATTCCTCAGACTGGACGGGAATCGAATCCGGTGTCTTTGGGTAAATGCCAAGCACGTTGTCGGTTTTAATAATGCAGGAGGTGATCGGTGGTTTTCACGGTGCGGGACTCAACCGCAGATGAACCGGAAGAACTAGCAGCTTCTACCGCAGACAGATTTCAGGTAACCATGTTTAACGGAATAGAGCTACTCAGTCGGAGAATCCACCATTACATTCTGGCGAATCTCAACGAACATGCTAAAAAGGAGTCGGACCTTTCTAGACAAACTGAGAACTAAACACGAACATATTTTGGAACCTTGAATGTCAACTCTTTATTACAAGCTAACAAATCTTACCGAAGAGCTAGACAGACGCAAGATTTAATTCTTGTATGATAAGAAACTCGATACATGCATGCAGATCCGTTTAAAACAGGGAATTTAAAGGTGTTCGAAGGAAAAGAAGAAAACGATAAAGAAAACCCGTATGAAATAAATCCCAGGTCCAGGTACGGCTATTTCTATAAAGAAAAAAGATTCTCAACTCCATATCAGACTTTCATTCTCCTTGAGTCAGCCTATCAATATTACCTCTTAAATGTGCCAACAAATTATATGCTGTATAATAGTCAATGCACATGACCGAATTGACGAAGAGTATAAAAGGCAAGGGGAAACCACCGCATTAAAGACTCTGGTAGTATTCCTAGTCCCACTGGACACAATCCATGTACATGGCTGTTCCAGAGAAGAAATTCAATTCCGGAGTAATACGCCCACATTCGGATCTCCGCGTAGGCGCTGTATGAGGAGGACCTTGCGATATGAACATTGAGCGGAATGGGAGGAAGACATGAACTGTTGAGGATTGGTATTTGGAATGTCAGAACGATGAATGAGAAAGCTAAACTAGAGAATATGAAGAAGGAAATAGAGAAATACAACATCAGTATTTTAGGATTGTGTGAAGTGCGATGGGGAGGAGAAGGAGAGCTTGTATCTGGAGATTACAAGATAATTTATAAGGGAGGAGAACATAGGCAAGGAGGAGCAGGTGATGCCTGTAAGTTGTAGGGTACTTTCAATCAGGATACAGAGTGACCCTGTTTATACACTGATTATTCGTGTGTATATGCCTACAACGGATGCGGACGAGGAAGAGGTAGACCGGATTTATGAGCAGATAGGGTGGTGTTTGAGGAGAATAGAAAAGGTCCAGTAAGAACTGTAATGATGGGAGATTGGGATAGTGTAGTGGGAAGTGGAAGACGTAGTAATGTAGTCGGAGATTACGGTTTAGCCAGAAGAAATGAAACAGGAGAAAATTAATTTCTGCAAGGACCTTGACCTTTGGATTGCTAATACCTGGTTTAAGAACCACAAACGGAGGCTATATACGTGGAAGAGTCCTGGTTATACAGACAGATATCAGACAGATTTTACTATACTCAATCAAACGTTCAATACAGCATCAAAATGGCTAAAACTTTACCTGGGTCAGATGCAAATACAGACCACAACTTGTTAGTGGGAGATATAAGAACACGACTGAAACACCCTGGAAGGAAGTGGGACGTAACAAAATTAAAGAATGAAAATGTCGGGTGTTATAAAAGTTGGAAAACTCGAGAATGAGTATGGATGTATCACAGGAATGGCTTACCATCAGGACTGCATTAGTACAAACCTTAGAAGAAGAAGTAGGTAAAGACGGAAGGAAAAGAAATAAAAAGGAATGGATAACGAAGGAGGTGTTAGATAAAATGGATGAACTCAGGAAATGGAAAAATGACTCCTCTGATGAAGGGAAAATACAATACAGAAAACTAAACAATGAGCTGAGACGGACAACTGACAAGGCCAGGGAAGAATGGATGAAAAATCAATGTGAAGAAATAGAAAAGTTGGAAAAGGAGGGAAAAAATAGAAGAGATGTATCGATCAGCAAGGATCTTGATAAGGAGAAATCCAAGGAAGATAAGCAATCAAGAAGTAATAAACAAACAAGGAAAGATGACATCAACTTTAGAAGAAAGTAAGGATTGTGGACGGAATGATCATCAAGCTGGTCGTGGAACAATGATACTGGAGAATGAGCAGGATTGTGACGAAGAATCCAGAGGACCAAGGATAGAAAAATGGGAAGTGGAGAAGGTAATTCAGGACCTAAAGAAAAATAAAGCGATGGTCTGTGACCAGATACCATCTGAAGCATTAAAGGATTTAGGGAATGAAGGACCAATGACAGACCAATCTGGTGAACACAATATACGACACAGGGATTTGGCCAGAAGATCTTCTTAAGACCATCGTGGTTCCTTTACCGAAGAAACGTAATGTTAAACAATGTAAAGACTATAGAACAGTTAGTTTTGTATGTCATGTTACTAAGGCAGTGACCAAGGTAGTGCTGAGAAGAATAGAAAAGAAAAAATATAGGTCTTACGGTGACGATGGGAGAGGAAAGGGCTATGAGCAGGAAGGAAGCGGCCTAGCCTTAATTAAGGTACAGCCCCAGCATTTGCCTGCGGTGAAAATGGGAAACCACGGAAAACCATCTTCAGGGCTGCCGACAGTGGGATTCGAACCTACTATCTCCCAGATGCAAGCTATAACCGCACGGCCAACTCGCCCGGTCTCCAACATCTTAGACGACTTTTGGCATAGACTGCAAAACGCTGTCTCTTGCCAAACAAACACCAACTGGTACTAACACCAAAATCAAATTTCTAGGAGAAATATCTGACTATTTTCAGCTCGAAACAGGAGTCAGGCCAGGTGATGGTTTATATCCACTACTTTTTAGCTGAGTAAGAGATAGTGATCACAGAATGGGAGGACAACAAGACGTACCGGTACATGGTATCAACAAGTAAGTTCTGCTGGGTTCAAAATGAAAGGAGTTTGTTTGAACAGCTTATCCTTTGCTGACGACCTAGCCATTTTAGCTTCATCATTATCGTCGTCATCATCATCATAGAACACCTCCAGCGTGCCGGGTACGGTGGCGTTGGATGAGTCTTCTCCATCGTTGTCTGTCTTCGCTGTCTCTCACCACTGACTCCCACTTCCCTCCCCTTCGCTCCGTATCCTCACTCATTTGGTGTAGCCA
Organism: Anabrus simplex; assembly: GCF_040414725.1. NCBI lineage: Eukaryota > Metazoa > Arthropoda > Insecta > Orthoptera > Tettigoniidae > Anabrus > Anabrus simplex. Next base: position 8,045,321 of record NC_090275.1, on the reverse strand, counting down.
TCTCGTCCAACTGGCCTTCTTCCTTCAACACTTCTTTGTAGGCACGCATGTGGTGTTTTTGTGCCGTACCATGTAAGTCTCGAAGATCTTACCTTCTCTTCTATAGAGCCCACTTCCAGTTCCATTCTCATGTCATCGTTCATCACATCGTCAGGGCGTACTTTCTGGAGGGTAGTTCGTAGGAACTTCGTTCCACATGTTTGCAATTTACTAAGATATCTCTCTTCCACTGTACATATTTCTAGACTGTATGTGAGAATGAATGGGCTTAAGGACATAAAATCAGCCACAACACAAATACAGTTAGTCAAAGATGGGGATGAGGAAAGTGGACAAACTGAATAGATTTCGAATATTAACGAAGCACCAAACAGCTGATGACTGATTATGTTAAGGTAAGTAAGTTCAAGAATTCCAGGTGAAATAAATAAATCAATTTAGCAGTTTAGAGAAGAAGGCCAACTAAACGAGAATTAGGTTCCAACTCATTAGATATTTACATAACAAAAAAGCCCCATATCTAATTACAACCTAGTAATTAAACCAGAGTGCCTGAATGTAGCAAAGCGTTTGAACATGGTCCAAATCGGGGGACTACTTGAAATGGAAAAGAAACAAATAGAAAGCATTCAAAAATTCAAGGCCGCAGGAAAATTGAAGGACAAAGTAGGCTCAGAATTCGAGAACGGATTTTAAGTCAGATAGACAAGTTAATAGGAGGAAAAGAAGAAGAGCAATGTACTGCGAACATATGAAGGAAATATAAACACGTGTTTGACATCTTCGATCAGGGACGGAAAACAAGTCTGAAATGAAATGATTCTAAGAGATTGAGAGCTGTATAGAAATAATGAACATTAAGACTCATCTTAAAAGAAGGCGTAAACACATGCCATAAGTTTCATCTCAGCTCATCCCGTAATGCGTATCAAGAAGCGGGACTAAGAGGTCAGATAAATCACCTTCAAATGTTTCCGGGGAAAGGTTAGCGGCAAGGAGAACAGGTGGTCCTTAGATGGCTCTAAACGAGACTTCATCCAGACAGCCTTACAAAACAAGTAGTGAAATGCTATCAAATCAGGAGTAAAATCGAAACAAACACGCTGAAATGGATCGGCAGAATGAAAACCGATTTTAAACAGGGAGGAATTACACCAGCAGATGTCCAAAACAGGGTAGTCTTCAGATCCAAAATTCACAAATAGCAAGATGACCAAAAGGAAAGACCAATGAGAAAGACTGGATCAAGCTGGTCTAAAGACAGAAAGAACCCCGCAGTAAAGGAATGAAAGAAAGGTAAGCAAATACACGCCTATAAGTACTTCGCGTAGTCCTAATGGGCTTATTCGCATATAATAATAATAATAATAATAATAATAATAATAATAATAATAATAATAATAATAATAATAATAATAATACTGAGCTCGATAGTTGCAGTCCCTTAAGTGCGACCAATATCCAGTATTCGTGAGATAGCGGGTTCGAACCCCACTGTCGGCAGCCCTGAAGATGGTTCTCTGCGGTTTTCTTTTTCACACCAGGCAAATGCTGGGGCTGTACCTTAATTGAGGTCACGGCCGCTTACTTCCAACTCCTAGCCCCTTCCTGTCCCATCATCGCCGTAAGATTTACCTGTGCCGGTGCGACGCAGAGCAACTTGTAAAATAAACATACAGTACAGTATTATAAATATGAGCCCTCTGGTTCTCTAAACGTTGCTGTGGGTAGAAAAACAAGTGCAAAGTGAAAAAGCAGCGAAAAGGAGGGAACAACACATCACTCGTAGTAGGTTCTGTGCCAAATGTGAAGTGAATATGCTCGCAAGTCATTCAATTTATCTGCTGTCCACGGAGCCTTGGCGCCTTAACGACTGCACTTGGCACACACTAGCTCCTAATGTTTAAAATTAATCAGAAGAGGAGGAGATTTAAGAGCTGACTGTAAGTTACATCTTGTGCGGCCATGCCACTTACTTGTTCAGCGCCATGTGCGACAGACTTCCTTCAGCGCCGACCACCAGCGGAGAGGCAGACGGGTTCGACTCTCAGTAGGCACATAAGTGTTCGTACTACTGGGAATATGTCTATTAACTCTTCAGTTAGGACGCTAGTTGCATTCTCAAAAAGTACCACCAAAGGTTACGGAGTTATAGAAAAACCGAAAAATAAACCACTTTTCCCTTTGCGAAAATCGCATGTTTGTAAATATGTTACAGACTTCCTGTGGATGGGAGTGGTACAAAAACACCCTCGCCATCCCCTTCCCTGTCGTAAGAGCCGACTAAAAGGGGACCCAGGGCCTCTCAACTTCGGAGCATGGGTCAGTGACCACGGGCCCTTAGCAGAGTACGGGCATTGCTTCCACTTACTTGTGCCAGGCTCCTCACTTTCATCTATCGTATCCAACTTCCCTTGGCCAACTCGTGTCCTTTTCCGAACCCGACGTATCATAGCATTGGAGACCTAGGGAGACATTCATTTTCACGCCCTCCGTCGACATTAACTTTCTTTTGCTGATATCTTCATTTTTCCAAGTGTGGGAACACTTCCATTTTTCCTCTCTGATTAGTATTATATAGAGGATGCTTGCCCAGTTGTTCTTCCTCTTAAAAAATAATGACCACCACCACCACCACCACCACCACCACCACCACCACCACCACCACCACCACCACCACCACCACCACTATCAGTAATAAGGCATAGCTTGCACCATTGCTAGGTAACATTGTCTGGTCATTGATGAATACCTTACATCCACAGCTTGCACGGTTGCTAGGTAACATTGTCTGGCCATTGATCAATACCTTACATCCACAGCTTGCACGGTTGCTAGGTAACATTGTCTGGCCATTGATCAATACCTTACGTCCACAGCTTGCACGGTTGCTAGATAACATTGTCTGGCCATAGATCAATACCTTACATCCACAGCTTGCACGATTGCTAGGTAACATTGTCTGACCATTGATCAATACCTTACATCCACAGCTTGTACGGTTGCTAGATAACATTGTCTGGCCATTGATCAATACCTTACATCCACAGCTTACACGGTTGCTAGATAACATTGTCTGGCCATTGATCAATACCTTACATCCACAGCTTGCACGATTGCTAGGTAATATTGTCTGACCATTGATCAATACCTTACATCCACAGCTTGCACGGTTGCTAGATAACATTGTCTGGCCATTGATCAGTACCTTACATCCACAGCTTGCACGGTTGCTAGATAACATTGTCTGGCCATTGATCAATACCTTACATCCACAGCTTGCACGATTGCTAGGTACCATTGTCTGGCCATCCATCCATACCATATATTCACAGCTTGCACGATTGCTAGGTAACATTGTCTGACCATCCATCCATACCTTACATCAAAACCTGCACGATTGCTAGGTAACATTGTCTGACCATCCATCCATACCTTACATCCACAGCTTGCACGGTTGCTAGATAACATTGTCTGGCCATTGATCAATACCTTACATCCACAGCTTGCACGATTGCTAGGTAACATTGTCTGACCATCCATCCATACCTTACACCATAGCCTGCACGGTTGATAGGTACCATTGTCTGACCATCCATCCATACCTTACACCACAGCCTGCACAATTGCTAGGTAACATTGTCTGGCCATCCATCCATACCTTACATCAAAACCTGCAGGATTGCTAGGTAACATTGTCTGGCCATCCATCCATACCTTACATCACAGCCTGCACGGTTGATAGGTACCATTGTCTGACCATCCATCCATACCTTACACCACAGCCTGCACAATTGCTAGGTAACATTGTCTGGCCATCCATCCATACCATATATTCACAGCTTGCACGATTGCTAGGTAACACTGTCTGGCCATCCATCCATACCTTACATCAAAACCTGCACGTTTACTAGGTAACATTGTCTGACCATCCATCCATAACTTACATCAAAACCTGCACGATTACTAGGTAACATTGTCTGGCCATCCATCCACACCTTACATCAAAACCTGCACGTTTACTAGGTAACATTGTCTGACCATACATCCATAACTTACATCAAAACCTGCACGATTACTAGGTAACATTGTCTGGCCATCCATCCATAACTTACATCAAAACCTGCACGACTACTAGGTAACATTGTCTGGCCATCCATCCATACCTTACATCAAAACCTGCACGTTTACTAGGTAACATTGTCTGACCATACATCCATAACTTACATCAAAACCTGCACGATTACTAGGTAACATTGTCTGGCCATCCATCCATAACTTACATCAAAACCTGCACGACTACTAGGTAACATTGTCTGGCCATCCATCCATAACTTACATCAAAACCTGCACGACTACTAGGTAACATTGTCTGGCCATCCATCCATACCTTACATCAAAACCTGCACGGTTGCTAGGTTGCTAGGTAACATTGTCTGACCATCCATCCATAACTTACATCAAAACCTGCACGACTACTAGGTAACATTGTCTGGCCATCCATCCATACCTTACATCAAAACCTGCACGGTTGCTAGGTTGCTAGGTAACATTGTCTGACCATCCATCCATACCTTACATCAAAACCTGCACGATTACTTGGTAACATTGTCTGACCATCCATCCATACCTTACATCAAAACCTGCACGGTTGTTAGGTTGCTAGGTAACACTGTCTGGCCTTCCATCCATAACTTACATGACAACCTGCTCTGTTGCTAGGTAACACTGACCATTCATTTATACCTTACATCACAGACTGCAGAATTGCTAGGGTAAGGGTGGAGGTGGTGGTGGCGATGAATATTATTTTATGGAGAAGTACAACTGGGCAACCATCCTCTTGCTAGAGTTACACTTTCGTAATCTAAATTTTCACATGACCCTCAGTTATAAGCCATATTTATGTCAAAAAAGTGATGGCTGTGCTATGACGCCTCGTACAAGGCATGATGAAGAATGGGGTAGTTTGCCATTGCTTTCCTCACTGTGCTGTAAAGTGTTATTTGTTCTCTGAATGTCTGTACTCAGCATCGCTCGTACCTCAGCAGCTGCTGTCTACTGCAAGTAAGCGACGGTATTACTGTTTGCTACCTGTTGCTAACTGTCTATTATCTTGAATGTGTTGTTCAACTTCTACACTTGTTGTTTATAACTTCGTTTACGCAGGAACTTCATTTCGTTTGCCGGAATTCTTCTCACGCGCACTTGTTAAAAGAGTATGGTCTGCTTTTACGGCCTACATGAGCCTTGAGTAGAAGAACTGCTTGTGTTTTGAAACGTGAACGGTATCTTTATAAGTGTTAAAATCAGAGTGTGACAGTGTTGCAGGCAGTAGCCTATCTCAAGTAGGATACAATGTGTCGATATGATCCCTTAGATGCGAACCTCTTCACTGCTGTCTGTTGATTACTACGGATGGTAGGAAGTGGCTATCATCCTGTGTCATTGATGAGGAATGATGTTTCCCATGTCATTTTATTTAAGATTTAGCTTAGTTATGTACAGGGTGACCGAAACGTCCGTCAACATTTGACGACGCAGTAATTCACTGAATATTGCAGGTAGAGTGGTAATAATTGACATACATGATACGGTGTTTTATTGACACGAAAATAGAGCACACAAAATGAGCAACAGATGGCGCTGGACAGCAACACGTCACTATATTAACGGACTTTAGGGGCACTCTGCGTGTTGAAATGGAAGATGCGAAGAAATTCCCAGTTTCATTTATCTGTATATTGTTTATATTTTTTCAGTTTGCTTTACGTCGCAGGAGATACGAAATGGCTAGAAGTGGAAAGGAAACCAGTGTGTTCGTAATTAAGGTGCGTCGTCGGCATTTGCTTTGTGTAAAAATGTGAAACGACGAAAATCCACGGGAAACCATCTTTATGGCTGCCGACAGCAGGGTGTTCGAACCGACTATCACCGAATGAAAGCTGTAATTTATTTTATACTTCTGTTGATGTAACGTGTAGCTAGTTAGTTCTATGTCTGTGTGGAGGATCAGATGTAGGCCTACCTCACCCTCGTGTACACGTCTTAGGAAAAGAGAGAATTATCATGCTATATTAAAATTAACTTCAAGGGATCAATTTTGGTGAATTCTGCCACGAAAACTTACGGGTATTATTATTATTATTATTATTATTATTATTATTATTATTATTATTATTATTATTATTATTATTATTATTATTATTATTTCCCTGTTAGGGTCTTCTGGGATCTCCATGCTTCATCCTTTGTTGCTCCTTCTTCTTTCTCTAATATTTCTTCATCTCCTCACTATGTCTCCTCTTCCTCTCGTCAGATCATTTTGAGCCTGTTTTCTTTCCCTTTCGATCTTGGTATCCTTTTATTTTTAACACTTTCTTTCCAAAATTCTCTCTCTCTATTGCTTATTATTCTCCTATATTGTTTCTTTACAAATCATTCTTGACCTTATCAATCCAGGTTGTTGCTGTTACAAAGATATTTGAAGATCTGTTCGGTTAACCTGCTGTCATCCATTCTGTATAAATGTCCAAAAAATATCAATCGCCTCTTCCTCATGGTTTCTGTTATGCTCCGGTGTTCATTATTACTTCTTCATTTCCAGAGTTGTGTAGTTCTTACCGGGCCGAGAATTTTCCGTATAATTCTTTTCCAGTACTTCTAATTTATTCAGCTTGTAATTCAGTACTAGCCATTCACTGGCGTATAGGCATTCCGCCTCGACTACTGTGTTGTAGTGGTTGCATTTTGAGGATTTTATATAAACACTTTTGTTGTAGATATTCTTAGTTATACCGTATGCCCTTTCCATCTTGTGTATCCTTTCTTCTACAGCGCATTTTTCTAAACAGTTTTCTTCTTCTTCTTCTACTTCTTCTCCTTCCACAGCTTTTACTAAACATGTGGGGTCGCGGGTGCGACCTACGTCGCACATGCTGATTTGGCCCTGTTTTACGGCCGGGTGTCCTTCCTGACTGCAACCATATGTGGATGGATGTAATGACTACTGCGTGTTGTTATGGTGCTGTGTTGTCTGAATTTTAACAGGAGAGTGTTGGGACAAACACAAACATCCAGTCCCCGAACCAGAAGAATTAATCAGACGAGATTAAAATCCCCGAAGCGGCCAGGAATCGGACGCGAATTCTTCCGAATCGAAGGCCTCAACGCTGACCATCCAGCCAAAGATAGGATATTATTATTATTATTATTATTATTATTATTATTTGGTTTACGTCGCACTAAATGCTTTGACGATTTTCTGAGACTCTGAGGTGCCGGAATTCAGTCCCACAGGAGTTCTTTCACGGGGCATTAAAAATGCCGACACGAAGCTGACGTATTTGAGCACCTTCAAACACTATTGGATTGAACCTGCCAAGTTGGGGTCAGAAGGGCACTCATCCCGGCTTACTATTATTATTTGAAGTAACACAATTACATCCGATGAATTTATGAAGGTCGATCAGGCATTTCTTTTAGAATTGATTACTTCCATGGATTCTTGTCAAATAACATTTTAGTATGATTGAAGTTTCGTCTAACGCGTGTTTTGGTGAAAGGATACCATTTTTCTTGTTCGGTCGAGCTTAATACTGTAAGAAAAATGTCTCATATCGTGACCGCTGGTAATATTTCCCGTCCCTTTCCCTAAAAGTGAATGGATTGCCTCGGCTAAGCACGGGTTTCCTGTTTCATTGCAGTGTTTCATTTGGTTGATTGCCTCTCTCCCCCACTATCTTCACGAGCGTTATTTATACCTGTCCCAGTGCAGGAGACAGATGGAACAGATATTCAGATAGAATTAAAGTAACGATCGCATGACTCTGTAGTGCACAGTACTGAGCCTTAATTTAGATAACCCACTTAACTGAACATTTCCCTGCTGGTAAATATTAAACACTGTTCGTGTTCGATAGTCGAGAGCAGAGTTTTATTTTAGATGCCTGTTGCTTCATTTAGTGGATGTGAATTGTAAAAATGCACAGATTTATCCTCAGAAATACAATGCAACGTTAGCGGCACCTGGACGTAGAACAGCCGCAACTCAACCCTCGTCCTTCTGCACACGAACTTTGATGGTGGTTGCACATGCGGACTTGCTGCCGTCTGGTGCCATGGAAAGAAGTTGGTCAGTATACCAACTCTTGCTTACGCTCTTTCAGTACTGGATTAAGGGGAGTTCGTACTCCCTACACCTCCAATGTATACTCTCATTTACAAGACTTCTAATGCAAAGCAGGTAATGCTTTTCCTCTTGTTGTGCTGAGCTATAGGTGCATTTCTTAGCAGACAAATTAGAGGTCCCCATACTGTGAAAAACGTAAAACTAAGAAATTTCCTCAACTGTGCAGAAAATTGAAGGGCTAACGTTCCCTGAAATATTTCACATTGTGAATCTTGGATAGCTCTATCAAACACCTATTTTTTGTTTGAAAATCACTTCCGGGCTAAGTGCAGTTCCAAAAAACCTGCCCAAAATCGCTTATTACTTTACTGGTTATCTTTTTGGTTCAACTCCTGGCCAAATCAACTTATTTACATAATTGTTTCTGTAATGTGTTCCTTGGTTCAATATCCACAGGTGTTTTTTGTTTTCGAAAAATACCCACACCGAATTTAGTTATAAGGGTTTACGTGAAACTCTGCATTGACTCGCTTTTTTCTTACAACTTGCTTTACGTCAGTCAGGTCTTATGGCGACAATGGGATACGGAAGGGTTAGGAGTGGGAAGGAAGCGTCCGTGGCCTTAACTGAGATGCAGCCCCAGCACTTGCCTGGTGTGAAAATGGGGAAACCACGGAGAACCATTTTCAGGGTTGTCGACAGTGGTGGGGAGGGGGGTTCCAACCCACTGTCTACCGGATGGAAGCTCGCAGCTGCGCGCCCCTAACCGCACGGCCTTGACTCGTAGTGGTGCTTGAGTCAAACGATGCATTGACTCACATTAGCGCTCGTAGTGGTAGAAAAGGCAAACTGTAATCTAATCGACCAGTTAACTATGATTAAGAAGAGGATTGTAATTTTTAGGAATAAATAAATAATATTATCCCATACTTTATTATATTTAATTTACGTAAAATTCCTAGCTCATATCCCTCGGATGTTTTGAACATTGAGTTGCTTGCCTGAAAGACTAGAACTGTGGGCTTTTATTGAACTGTTTTTTATTAGCCAAATTTAAATGGAATATTTCTCTATTTTTATTTTGTTCTGTGGTCCAGCTTCGATGTTGCTGATAATTTTTATTTCAACATGCAGCATATTATTGGGATGGTCACTGGTATGAACATCAGCCTTCTGTCAACACAAGTTTTGAAGATGAGCGTACCTAAAGGATGAACATATCAAACTGTGAAAACCATCTCTCAAGAGGAAGTTAATTTTCAGCTTACATAGAGCAATTTTTATACTTTCCAGCCCCATATTCAGGGTCATACTAATCTTTTTTCTTCCTCTCCATACTTCTGACATTTCTGGCATGTAAGTGCTGTAAATCTATTTTTCTGTGTGCTTTCTTTATTCGCATGTCTTCCATTGACTTCAGGGCACGAGGGTATTAATACCCGGCTCGATATATAGTTGAAGTACATCGGCCTAGGAATATTACCAAGATTAAAGGGCAAGATTGCTTCCAGTACTCCCATTTTAAGGTGTTGTCCCCTACAAACACACATTTTAGCACATTAGTGCAAATCAGGTTATTAAATGAATTATTTGAATTTTGTATTTGAGCATGAACACACGTCTTCAAGAGATCTGGATGTGCTAGGTCTCTGCATATGGACTTTATTTCATTCATTATGACTTCTGGAAGTCTGTGATGCTTGTAGGTATGCCTGTCGACACTGTTATACTTACACCATGAGTTCTTAGGGCACGGATAATGCTGAGAGCTTATACCAATTGCTGACATGCAGAACTTGCTTCAGCCAATAAAAGCTGCCATTTAGAGTGATTAGGGTATGGTAATATTCTGCAGTGTTATTGGTAAGGTGCTAATCTTCACAACAATAAAAAACAAAAACAAATTCCTGTAATGTGACGCCATTTTGAAGTACTTGCTCCCCTTAAGTTGGCAGCAATACATGCCTTTGGCGTTACCATTGCTATATCCTTGTTTTAAGTCACAGCAGGCTGATTTCCATAATGACATTATATTAAACTGTTGTAAAACTTTGTGTTTGAATACTGAATTATTTTGTTCCAACAGACCCAAACATCACACTGAATTATACATTTAAGGTACCGTTTAACTTTTGAACAAAGAATCGCATAACTTCAGCTACCGTGTGCAGACATTTTAATTTGACGCCATCTGGCTGCATGTTCATCAGTTTCGGCGTTAAGTTTTACTCCAGGCCCACTAGATGGCAGAGTGAACCGAATCTCTCTTGGGTGTCTATGGTTGAGTTTTTATTAATTTTGTCGGGCCAGTACCAAATGTGTCTCCAGACATCTTTTACATGCCGACATCATTAGGAACATTGAGTGTCGAACGGAACTTTTTCCTCCCCATATAAAAATTCCGAGTACTTCTTCCGGGTATGAATCCGCTACCATAGGATCCGGAGGCCGAAACTCTACCACTGATCCACATAGAAAGCTCTCAATTTCGTTATCTGAAATATATTCCTACATAAATATTTCTTCTATTGTCTTTTTCCATTTGCTTTACGTCGGACCGACACAGACCTTACGGCGACGATGGGGCAGGAAAAGGCTAGCAGTGGGATGGAAGCGACTGTGGTCTTAATTAAGGTACACCATCAGCATTTGCCTGGTGTGAAAATAGGACACTATGGAAAATCATCTTCATGGCTGTCGACGCTGGGGTTCGAATCCACCATCCCCCGAGAGCAAGCTCACAGCTGCGCGACCCTAACCGTACGGCCAACTCGATCAGTAGTACACAAATAAAAATACTGTTTCTTTTAATAACAGTTTTTGCAAGTTGTAAGATTCCAGTGATTGCCTTTCTGTGAAAGTCATTATATAAAATTTTACTGATTTGACTTAATTTGTTAAACACTTCTAGAGGTTGGGATACGCTATCACAATGGTATATTTTCTAGCCGTTAAGCTGAAATAAGTAACTAATAAATTTCACAACTTCAGTAGTACCTGATATTTTCAGGCAGTTCCACATCTGCACGAAAGCAAGGCAAGTTGTCCTCCAAGCAGACCGCAATACAGAGACGTGGCTTGGGTTGTATAACACATGGTGTGTTAGAATTTAATGCTACTTTAAATAGGGTGCTTTAGGGCCAAGTGTAGTTAACTTGTGTGATAAATTACTCCGGCATCAAGCGTCGCTATTCACAGTTGGGTCGGAAGTAGCGCCGTGTATATCGGCAAGTGAGCGTCAATGCGTGAGGGAACCGGAACGAGCTGTTGTATGTACAGAGAGCGGGCCATTTCTCTTATCTCCCAAAGCTCTGGTCCAAGTCTGCCTATCCGTTAACTGTGGCGCACAAAAACATCCTCACAATGGCATTGCTACGAATAAAACACTCCCTAATTTAATTGTAGGATGATCTAATTAATGAACACACACATTCAATTATATTCAACCGTGAATGACTACACTACACTACACTGATTGTTGTCTATTTAAAAGTCTCTTATAGCAGGACTGCAGCTGGGCTGTCTTTATCTGGGACAGACCGTAATTCTTATTGATAGGGTTGACATTTCGCTCCGCACGCTCAGTCAACTTACTCAACAGCTGCGCTCAGGCAGGTTTGAACTCAGGGCTGCTGCCCACCACAACACACGACGCCTGTTCCTTGGATCGACCACTACTCACACAGTCAAGTCACGTACTCGCTCCACACAGTCAACTACTCAACAATGACAACTTAACAGCAACCCAGAACTCCGATACTGTTCACTAAAACGTGAATATATCACACTCTGCTCACATCAACTTTTTCCGAACACTGACTGCACGTGGGCCTCAGTCTACGGTATTGCATCCACGGTACTCCAAGGCAGTACACACACACATAGTATTCCGCTCAGTACTCCAAGTCAGCATCTCTCTTTTGGTGGGGGCAGTGGAATAACACCTACGGTATCTCCCGCCTGTCGTAAGAGGGAACTAAAAATGACTCTAGGGGCTCAATACCTCGAGTGTAGGTTGGTGATCATGGAGCCCTTGGCTGAGTCCTGGCATTACTTCCACTTGCTTGTGCCAGGCTCCTCACTTTCATCTATGCTATCTGAGCTCCCTTGGTCAACTCATGTTCTTTTCCGACGGCTAGGAAGTCTTTTATTTTCACGCCCTTCGTGTCTTTCTTTGGGCAACACCTTCATTTTTCGAAGTGTCGGATCCCTTCGATTTTCCTCTCTGATTAGTGTTAATAGAGGATGGTTGCCTAGTTGTACTTCCTCTTAAAACAATAATCAACATCACCACCACCTCCTAGTCAGCACACACACACACACACACACACACACACACACACACACACACACACACACACACACACACACACACACACACACACACACTATTTCGCTCAGTACTCGGTTGCACTTTCTACAAGGCGGACGGCGAAACCGGACGAGGAAAACAATAGATGAGAGACCACGGAATGTCCCCGGGCCGCCTTTGTCATCGCTTCCAGGAAATAGGGAAGGTGCTTCGACAGGGCTGGCACGTACGAGTATTTCCAGATATTGTGGATTGTTACAGGGACAAAGTTTAACTACATCAAAAAGTAACAAAATTAAATTTGAATAATTAATAACACAATATACAATCTATAGTATTCAACATTGCGAAATACAAAAAAATATACATTTATGACATTAAAGGGAATTACTGTGAATACAGATGTGATTTTGAAACAGATAAAAATCCTGTTCCAGAAATTCGTAAATTCACTTTACATTGAATGGAATTATCTGCAGTAATGTAGCTAGTGTTCCAGAATTTATTTAGAAGTAATCTGGAGCTGGAATTGTATTCATTTTGACTCATTACCGAATAACTAAAGAATTACGTGTACTGATAATGCAAGTGAAAAAATATCTAATTCATAGGTATTTGATTTTGTTATGTGATGGTCCAGCTGTAACCCATTCGGTGAACAAAACTTTCAGCACACATAAACACCTTTATTTTTCCACTACTCTCTTTGGGCGTCAGTCTCCTAATATGTCGGCTGTCCGGTTCATCAGAATAACAGAGTTACGTCCTGTTGATTGTGCGCTCTGTGGTCAAAGGTATCAATGAGGACACTTCAGAGATATAGGTGCGATGAAATTATAGTGATAAAACGAAAATGATAAAACTGTACTTTACAGCTGTGATTGGTTGACGTTCCTGATATTCTCATATCGGATTGGTCTTTGATTCTTAGATAACTAGTCAAAGTCTTTAGATTATTCATAGATAATTGGAGCCTACTCAAAGTACGCTATCGTGATAAGGATAATAGGTATAATGCTATTTTTGACCCTTTTTGGAGATTATTTATACTGGACACCTTGACATTAATCAACTTGATTTGCGCTGGTATGACGGACGTGGGCATTTTGCATGAAATCTGTCAATATACCGCACACTTGCTAATTTTCTTGAACAATTTCGGCAATGTGCTTCATTTGTTCTACATGGATGTGTTTTCGGACTGGGAAAATCGACAGCGTGGTAACCAGGCAACCAGTGTTCAACTTCTTCCTCACTGCCTTCTATATACAGTGGGTACAAATGGTGCCGTGTTTTAAACGAGTTTCCACTGTCATCGCCTAGGTCACAGCAAAGCCCCTTACACACGGTAACGTAACCGAAGGCACCAGAATTTTTCTCATAATTCGAATCTTGCGAATATTTATTGCCATAAAATTGTATGCTAAGTGAATGAACATTTTCTTGATAAGTGGTACTATCTTGTGACATGGCATGGGGGTGTTGTGTGCGGGATCAGCTGCAATATTAGATTATGATGCTACATACGTTCTTTTAGCTCGCCTTGGCGTGATCTCTCATTCAATAATCTATTGTTTTTGTTAATATCCAGCTGATAACATGAATCGTAGCCATTTACCCAAGGATGTAATTTCAAGTTACTACGTTAAAGGAAAATTGTCTTATATAAGCCAAATTTAATATAACATTGCATAAAATCAAGTACCGGCAAACAGCTGCCCATCCGAGAAAGAGTGTTCTATGCACCGACCCTTTGTCTGAAGTCAAAGAAGCCTTTGCGGACCATTGGCCAGCAGGATGGATGTAAGATCGATGATGCGTGGAAGGCAACATGGAAGAGCATCTCAAACTATAACCACTATCAGCTTGAACACATAGCAGGAGTTGAGTTACGGAGAGGATCTTGGAACTGACTGAACTGTTTAAGGATTGGTCATTGTAGTGTAATGTGCTGTACGTCGTTGAAGACGAACACAAATACTCAGCACCCGAGCTAAATGAATTAACCAGAAGTGTTAAAAATCCCCAACCAGATTGGGGTTCGAACGCGGTGCCTTCTGAATCCAAGGCTAGCACACTGAGCATTCACCCAAAGGGCCTTACACGTGTTTGTTGAGTACTCATGCCGAAGGCTGGTTTGATCCTCAAAAGTTACACCATCAGCTGTCATAGATGGCCTAGGAATCACTGAGGATGAATACTAGGGAAATGCTGAGCGATGAAGTTTCCCGTTGCTTTCCTCACCGAGCCAGAGTTGCTATTACACACACACACACACACACACACACACACACACACACACACACACACACACACACACACACACACACACACACACACACACACACACACACACCACACACACCCACACTCTCTCTCTCTCTCTCTCTCTGATCATCATTTTCACATTATTCATAACAGGAACTGGCATTACTAACATCACACATACCTCAGTCACTTTCATATCGTCAAAGCCAAGGATGAGAATGATACAGGTCGAAGTTCTAGCCCATAGTGCAGTGTAAACACTAGGTATCGCCAGCAAGAGCCAACATGTTTCTTCTCCTTCTTTCGTTTCGGCCAGCTATGGATCACGCCATTTCAACCGTTGTCTGTCTTGAGCTTTAACACCCGCATTCTTCTTCGGTGAGCTTCCTTCCGTTCTTCGGTGCACGTCTTGCCTGTCTTCATTTTAGGTTTTGTTCCAAAACTCTGTACACCTTCAAGCTTCTTCTTTAAAGGGTCACGTCGCAAGATGTCATCACGTAACATCCCCAATTCTTGAAAATCCTTTTCCACCTCAGTGAACCAAGCCCCTTTAGTTTTCTTCCAATAAGTTTTTTCTTCTTATTAATATTATCACGTGGAAATGTAATAAGGTGTTTGGGCTGTGCCGACGACTTAATTTTAACGGCAGATTGTGGTGAAAATTAGCCTTTCCAAGACGAAAGGGATGTCAGTAGGTAAGAAACCTAAGGGAATTGAATTTGGAATACAAAGCTGTGACAGGTAGATCATTTCAGGTATTTTGGTTGTGTGTTCTCCCAGGATGGTAATATAGTAAGTGAGATTGAATAAAGGTGCAGTAAAGCTAATGCAGTGAGCTCGCAGTTGCGATAAATAGTATTTTGTAGGAAGGAAGTCAGCTCCCGGACGAAACTATCTTTACATCGGTCTGTTTTCAGACCAACTTTGCTTTACGGGAGCGAAAGCTGGGTGGACTCGGGACATCTTATTCATAATTTAGAAGTAACGGACATAAAAGTAGCGAGAATGACCGCTGCTACAGGTGGGAACAGTGGCAGGAGGATACTAGGAATGTGGAGATAAATACTACGTTAGGAGTGAACTCGATGGATGAAGCGGTTCGCATAAACCGGCATGGGTGGTGGGGTCATTTGAGGCGTGTGGAGTTTATCTAGGAGAATAATGGTCTCTTTTTTTGGGGGCGAAAGAGAAGTAGAGGGAGACTAAGACGATGGTGGTTTGACTCAGTTTGTAATAATTTAAAGATGAGAGGTATGGAAAAATAAACATGGCCACAGAGCTACTTATAAATAGAGGACTGTGGAGGCGTTTAGTAAATTCACAGAGATTTCAGACTGAACGCCACAAGACAGTCTTACCTTAAGTTTTCAGCAAAATGATGTTTGTTCACCCCTGTCCTAAAACTAGGTCTGTCACATACAATTTCACCCGTTTTGCTGATTTCTTGAAGATATTTTTCATTTTCGATTATCAAATATTATTCTTGATTTCGATGAGGAGGCGTAATTAAATAGCTTTTTTTGCTGTCCATTCACTGAATATGGCCAAAAATTTCAGTTGCTTTTCTCTAGTAGTATCTGATATTTTCTTTGAATGCTCGTATAATTCAAGAGACCTCTGTTTCATCCACACGCCTTCTTGGTATACCTGACCAAAGATTTTCATGAGCATTTTTCTTTCTGTTTTTTTTAAGTTTTAGTTAGTGATCTGCCGCCAGTGATCACGGTTTCTGATGCGTTTAATGTTTCAGGCTTAATTACACTTTTATAGTGTTTTAATTTACCGTTCCCGGATATTAATTTTTTGTGTATGTTCCATGTCATTCTATAGGCTTTGCATCTGTATATATTATTATTATTATTATTATTATTATTATTATTATCAGTGGTACACAAGCTCAGCTAACCACGTAATTCAATCGTTGTGATCATCATCGTTACTTGCAATTGGTTCAATCACGGAAACTGCGCGCTCTGGTCTCGATAATGAATTAATTAATTACGCTGAAAGGTTTTTAGCTCAGCACGAGATTGTTAACGGTATTTGATAACGTGTGGTTTTTTAACTTTGTCATCAGATTACCGCTAATGGAGCGGCACGTGGTTCGTCATCAAATACTTCCACTATATTCGCTTATTTGCTTGCCCAGTTATTATGCGTAATAATAATAATAATAATAATAATAATAATAATAATAATAATAATAATAATAATAATAATAATAATATGAAAAATGAAAACCTACAACCTGTTTTCCAGTCATTGACCGGGTCAGGGATGTGATGAATGAAGCAGATATAGGCTATTAGTACGATGGGGTCGCCACTCCCAAAGTGATATATTAATGACTGATAAATGCTATGAAATGAGAATGGAGAGTGTTGCTGGAATGAAAGATGACAGGGAAAACCGGAGTACCCGAAGAAAAACCTGTCCCGCCTCCGCTTTGTCCAGCACAAATCTCACATGGAGTGACCGGGATGTGAACCACGGTATCCAGCGGTGAGAGGCCGACGCGCTGCCGTCTGAGCCACGGAGGCTCAATAATAATAATAATAATAATAATAATAATAATAATAATAATAATAATAATAATAATAATAATAATAATAATAATAATAATAATAGTCCACAAGGTGTACAGAATTACTGCAACAAGAAAGTTATATCACGTAATGCAAAATTAGGACTATACAAGACAGGTGTTTTATCGGAAGCTTCATACATCTAAGAAACTATATCCCTTGTAGGGCAATCTAAAATTAGATAAATTGAAAAGCAAGAAAGGAAAATTCTCTGGCAAATTTATTGTCCCAGGAGAGAAAATGTAATGTGGATTAAGAGGATAAAAGCTGACCTCTACTTATTAAGTGACAGGTTCACTGATGCCGTACGCAAGAGTCTATAGAATAGACAGCGACAGACTCACCGAAAGGTTATTTAAAGTAACAAACTCAAACATGGTCAAAATAAACTGGCTAGAAATAACTAAGTCGGACCTCCAAGAAATGAATATCACGGACGTCATCACAGAAGATCGTGGAGCCTTTGGTACAACAGCAGCCAGCACAAATTCATGCTGAAACGAAAAAAAAATTAACAAATTGGTAGGAAATGCTCCATAGAAGGAAAGATGCAACACAGTGCATTAATCAAGAGATGTTGGGAGGATAAAAGGGGAAACTCGTCAGGGCAACGAACAAGTTCATATGCGCTCTCTTAATGTGCATAACGAAGATAATAATAATAATAATAATAATAATAATAATAATAATAATAATAATAATAATAATAATAATAATAATAATAATAATAATAATAATAGTTACCGTTTTTGGTGGATCAGCAGAGGTGAAAGAAGGTGCGGGCTGGAATGGGTCTAACTACAAGTTCGAAAGATGAATTAAAATTTCAACAAAGGTTATATTTTCAAAACTTAACAGTGGTGACATAGAATTTGAAAACTTAACAAGTCAACAACAAGTCAAAATCAGGTACAAAGAAATTATAAGTGTTAAGGGATACTTACAAGATCTGGGCTTCGAGCCCCACAATGACAATCCTTGAGCTATTAGCCCAACTTTACCAAAGTACAGAATTAAACAAAGGGGCAGAAAACCCCATCATGCCAAGGAGCACTTGCTCCTAACTACAATGTTAAGCGTCCTAGAGGCACTTTCCAAAATACCAGAAAGAGCGGACCTGCTCTCAATTTTACAAGCCTTATCAAAGGCCACAACAACCCTTACTCTTAACTGCCCTCAAGGTACACATACAGCGAAACAGGGGTATATAATACCCAACCTACAGGGCCTTTGCATGAAGAAAACAAAACATCAGGATGAGTTACTGGCCCAAAGTACAGAAGGAATTGGAGGCGTAAACTTGCACTCCAAAATACACCTTTAAAACCTAAGTGGCTCTAGGCCGATACACAGGGGCTAGTCCCAAGCTAAGGAGGTGACCCGTGTGAGAAAACTTTAATATATTAAGGAAGAGAAGAAACGGTTATAAAAACGTAGTCACCTCAGTTTCAAAATGAAGGGGAGTTCGAGAGGGTAAAGCACTCTCTATTCCCGCTTTACAGTAAAAGATATTTGTAGTTTTTACATAGACTGAAAGGAATTTACATTTGAAAGGTAGGTTACATACTAAAAAGTTTCGAACCCTCCCCGAGAGTTAAACTGCTGAGCTAGCGAGAAACAAAGATGTTAACAGGCCATTACCTTGTTGAAGAGCTGCTGCTTGAAGAAAGAGGCGCTTCCCGCCCCCTGCTACATATCCACACCCTAAGTTAGATGTTACTGAAGTGGCCCCGAGACAAGAAGATCAGCAGTTTTTATACCCTCGTGGAAAATTCGAGACCTTTCAAGAATGAATAGACACACCCTCCTCAACTTTATTGGATAGCTTAGAGCTACATATCCATATCGAAGAAGACATACACTATTGGTCAAAAATTAATTAAATAAATTCGGGATTGGCTGAGTTCAAAACTGGCGGACAGAAAGATTAATATTGCCAATCCAAAAAATAAAAGAACCAAATGTAGTAAAAACAAAACCTAAGAATGCAAAATTCCTTCAAGAAAGTTCATTCCTTCGCACCAGAGTGCGTAATCATAGTTTTTAGTAGAGACATCTGGTAGAGAACGTCCACACTTCTTGATCAATTACAAACAAAAACACATCAAAATTCACACAGAGCCATCGTCGGAGAAACTGTTGAGTTAATACAGTTTATTATAGTTCAGGCTTTCTCCTGTAGAGGAGTTTCAACTGGCGCAATATTTGAACTAGCGGCGTGGAGGTGTACCGCCCGGTACAATAATAATAATAATAATAATAATAATAATAATAATAATAATAATAATAATAATAATAATAATAATAATAATAATATACTGTGCCAAATATACCTCCTACCAGTTTAAATTGAGACACTACTGTGTAGTAGTTAGACCGGCATGCCTTAACGCTACAGAAACACTAGCAAAAATGGAAGACATGTCGATTAAGGAAAAGGAAGTTGCTGAGAAATATTTTCGGTCCTAAGGAAGTGTCCGAGGGTTTTGTCTTCCACCTGAGGTCAAACAAGGAACTCTATGCGAGAGTCGGAAAAATCACCCTTGGTGTGAAGATACGAAGGTTAACCAGTTATGGCCACCTGAAGAGAATGAACCTTGACAGATTGGAGCACAAATAGCTCACTTTCCGGGAAATATGGAAATCGCATCCCCGGTGGCTGAAGGAGATGCGGGTAAATGATATAAGACCAGAGGACACAATAAGCAGACACATGTCTGAGAAGAATGCTGCTTATGTTTTAAAATACTTATCCGTTTTACGTCAACTCAAGACAGTATCAGTGGTTTTTATTTTTCGTGTTTGTTTGTCTGTTTGTTCTACCATCAGGGCGAAACGGCTAGACAGATCTCGACCAAACTTCATAGTTTTAGTATACTCATCCCGGGGTAGGATTTAGTATGCATTTGATTTTAACATCTCTGAATAGACGGGCATTTATAGGAGAACCAGAAGCGTTTTCTGCATTTTCTCTTTTACTATTGATTTTATGTGAAATCCGTGCACTATATGTGAAACGTGGCCTGCCATTATCAAGAAAACTTTCCTAATGCCTACCTTACATCGGAAACAATGTATGGGGTCTTCCCTGTTTTGTTTCTCGTATAGTGCTAAGAGACATGCAATTTAATATAATCGTACTCACTGCCCTCACAGTAATTCACGGAGAAATCCTTATACAATGTAGAATACCGTAGAGAAGCAGTGGCACATTTGCTAGTCTACATTAAAAGCGAAACATATTATCTCGGAAGACCGGAGGAAACGAAGACCAGAAAAAATCAAGAAAAACTAAAAGAACAACACATAGAGAAATGATTGATTGAACGTACCCGAATTAGGATGAAACGAAATAATAATAATAATAATAATAATAATAATAATAATAATAATAATAATAATAATAATAAATTATTAATTCATTTATTATGAATTATTATTTTTGGACAGTTATATATAATAGATGACAACAGGTTAACAAAACATATCTTCAAATACCTTTGCAACAATCTGAATTCATGAAACCAAGAAAGATTTGGAAAGAAACTGTATAGGAAAAGAAGAAAAAGAAGTAACCGAGAGATACATTTTTAGAAAGAAAGTCTTAAAAGTGGAAGGATTCCAATTGCGGAAGAGAAAGAAAACAGGCTCAAAATAGTCCGAGTGGAGGAAAAGGAGACATAGTGAGCGGATGAATTAGTATTGGAGGAAGAAGGAGCAGCGAGTGGAGAAGCATTGAAATCGGCACGTGGCGCCTAGAAAACCCTAACGGAGAGATGATGATAATAATAATAATATTAGGACTAGGTTTATTCGGATACACGAAAGAGTGCTCGTCTTTACAGTCTAGTGGTATTTGAATGTGCTCAAGCATGTCAACCGCGTGTCAATAGATTATCCAGTACGTGAAAGGACTCCTGTTGGACAAAATTGCAGGACCTCGGCGTGTGCAGAAATCGTACGCTACTGCGCTAATCGCGGCTCTTGCGAATAAGACAGATAATTATAAGAACCTTTACGTTCCTTAAGTTTTCTTTTTAAGTACAAAGACACCATAACATTAGAATCTTTCTTAAGTTTAAAGAAATCCTGCGAGTTGCGTCCAGAACTCTATAAATTGCCATGCGCACTTACTGCGTGCTGATACGTGAAGTGGCAATACGCCAGTCAGCCATCCCCAAATCCTCTTTGACAATGGCGTTAATTTATTCATAGCTAATTGTATGTAATATGCTGCATTGAGAGCACATCAATTATAAATGAACTTGGTTAACGATAGTAGTCATTCATTATTAATGGCAGAGGGGTGTAAAGTTTGTTGTTACAACCAATAATCCCCCAACAGGCTGCCAGCTCGCTGGGGAAGGAGCACTCCTACATAGCACAGTGTCGGGATACCTATGTAAACTGTTTTATAACATCGTTTCTGTTGTTCTAATTCTTCTGTTATTTAAGTCATCAGCTCCCTCTAAGGGTCTGTGGTGAACATCCTAGTAAGGGATGAAAGGTGAAGTTTAACCAAAAGGGAAACTCCTCTCAATTCTAATTACTGCGTTGACGGGGTGAAATTTGCCTTGACAGCGGTCATTTTGGCTATCCAAGATCCTGAATGGATGTGTGAAACATCGCTAAGATATTTTTCAGTTATATACAAGCTTTAGCAAATATTTAGCTAGAAATTAATTTGAATTAAGTTGAATTTGACAGTTTATACGCTAAGGGAGCCTCCGTGTCTCAGGCGGGCAGCGCGCCGGCCTCTGACTCCGTTTCAAATCCCGGTCACTCCATGTGAGATTTCTGTTGGATAAAGCGGAGGCGGGACAGATTTTAATCCGGGTACTCTGGATTTCCTTGTCTTCTTTAATTCCAGCAACAGTCTCCATTGTCATTTCATTTCATCTGTCGGTCATTAATCGTTGCCCAGAGGAGTGCGACCGGCTAGATAGGGGCTTTATTCATTGCATTCCAAACCCTATCCAGTGAGTGGAAACAGGCTGAGGATTTTCTTGAAGGTAAGAGAGCGTTTGTTTGTTTTCCAGTTTCACGTGCTACTACAAGTGTTTTGAGGCTTGGCGCGCATTTCGGCAGGAATTCAAAACATAACGAAGTTGAAAATGTAACCCCTTTCTGAGCATGTTTGAAATGTTTGCACAAGATTTGCTGATGCCCATTTGCTTTATGATTAAAGCGAACAAGTGACTATGTGGTTTGGGTCACGTCGGTATCCGTTTGCATGCCGGAGGTAGTTGTTTCGAACCCCACTCTCGGCAGCCCCGAAGATCGTTTTCCGAGGTTTCACATTTTCACACCAGCTAATGCTGTCCCCGTCCTATCCCATAGTCTCGATGAGACCTCTCGATGTGATGTGCAGCAAATTGCAAAAAATATATTGTTCAGGTATCTTCTGTAATGGGGCGTGATTTAGTAAAGTATCAGCCTAGTGCACATTGTGGGAATTATTGATAAGAGCAGGTTTGACACATGTCACTCATCAATTGATTAACAGAAACTTTTGTGACTAACACAACAAAAAAGGAGAGTGTTAAAATAGCTTTTTTAAAGAAACTATGTCTCTAAAGTAGCTTTTAATTATTCGAAATACCCCGTATTCTTAAGAAGTGAATCAACATGCATGTCAGTCAAAATTGTATATTTTCCTACGTAGTTTCCTGCCACAATACACTTATTTACTCATCGATGCTACGGTCATTGCAGAACCTTGGTCCGAAACTCTCTCGTTCCAAAGCTCTCTGTCGATTGCCTTGGTCCTCCATTTCCTGACTCCTATGGCACGTAGATCATCCTCCACCTCGTCAATCACCGCTTTCTTGGTCTATCTCTATATCTACTACCCCCTCCAGCACTTTCTTAGGTTCTCTTATTTCCTCCTTTCGGCGGACATGTCCAAGCCAACGCACTCTATCAGTCTTCGCCATATATACTATGTAGGAAAGTCAATAAGTACGTGCAATTTTGCTCTAATTGTCTGTAGGTTGGCTCGGTGGCGTTGTGTGCTCACCAGCCGCTAGATGGGGTAGGTTTCTGCGTTATCAGATCAGTACAGCCCGCGCTGTTGCCGCGCTACTCTCTGTTTGTACTAAGAAACAACAGCCTTCCGTAATCCGTTTCTTGTGGTCTGAGGGTGTACCAGGAGCGGGAGTTCATAAAAGACTTTCAGCACAATACGGGGGCAATGTTTTGCCACAGCGAAGTGTTTACCAGTGGATTGTACAGTAGAAGGGGTCGCTCGTGCGTGAAGGATGAGGAAAGATCCGGGCGTCCATCTGCAGCCGTAACTGATGCCAATGTTGAACAAGTGCGTGATATGATCCTGAATAATAGACGAGTGACTGTTGATGACGTGGCAAACCACGTGCACATTAGCCAGGCTTAACTTTCGCAAAGCCTCTTCGGGATGGTTCCATAACAACTCAATGAAGAGCAAAAGCGCAACCGTGCGAGAATCTGTCAGCACCTTCTGGACCGTCATGCTAAAAGGTGGAACGTTTCTGAAAGGGACCATCACTGGAGATGAAACAGAGACCAAACATATCTGTTGGAATGGAATGGAAGCATCCCGGATCCCCAGTCAAAAATAAATTCAAGAGTCAACATTCTATAGGAAAAGTATGCTCACAAGGGTTTTGGGACTCTCACGGGCCAATCCTGAAACATTACGCGGAACATGGAGAAGCAATAAACAGGAGCGTTGCAGTGATATGCTGGTAAACAAGCTGAAACCTGCAATTTGCGGAGGTCGACTGTTAGAAGGAGCTTTCTTGTTGCATGCTAATGCGCGTCCACATACCGCCGCCCACACCGCTCAAACTGTTCACATGCTACGTTTCGAGGCATTGAGGAATCCTGCGTACTGTCCGAGCTCGTCCCGTCGGATTGCCATCTGTTTGGTCCAATTAAAAATGCTTTAAAAGGCCGTCGATTCAGCTCCAATCAACTGGTGAAGGAAGCGGTGCATACGTGGCTTGCTGCGCAACCAAAAACTTTTATTTTTGCAGAGGGTATCAGAAACCTTGTGAAACGGTGGACCATGTGGATTGAAAAGCAGGGTGACTACAGTATGTTGAAAAAATATATGGAAAAAGTGTGTACTCTTTTTGTAATAAATTATAAAAATCACTTATTGGCTTGCCCTCGTATATCCTGTTCTTTGCACAGGTCTCTAAGCTCCTGGTTTGTTCTAATACACCAACCCAGCTCCGTTTTAACTGGTCCAAAGATTTCCCTCAATACCTTTCTCTACCTTGTCATTAACCTGCAACACTGTAGGTCAATAAATTAAAGCAGTAGTTTTATCACCCGGGATGAAACAGCATTTC
Organism: Anabrus simplex; assembly: GCF_040414725.1. Classification (NCBI taxonomy): domain Eukaryota; kingdom Metazoa; phylum Arthropoda; class Insecta; order Orthoptera; family Tettigoniidae; genus Anabrus; species Anabrus simplex. The sequence continues at coordinate 8,020,688 of NC_090275.1, read as the reverse complement.
AGTTACAAAGGATGTCGGCTAACACAGGAATGAGATCCGAATGTAAAAATCAAAACAAGAATCATCATGGTTATAAGTGTGTTTTTGAAATCTTTTGTTTGTGAGCTTCGATTGAAAATTCGTTGGTGTGTGGTGAAGTATTGTCTTAGCAGTGCTGCTTTAAGGTGCCGCAAGATGGACGTTGAAGGCTTCTTCAGTGAATCTACTACAAGCGTTTGAAATATGAATATATTGCAGAATCTTTTAGGCCCATTGGGTAGAAGACCTCGCCACCAAGCAGGTACTCCGTCATGCCAGGAAATGAAGCCCAGTCAAAGCGCAGGAATCACCCTATTTCGGTCACATCTTAAATGCAACCTCATAAGAGTGATCTGGACGACCGGGAATTATCCTGTTCGTGACCTCCCACAGTTGTTCGACCTCAAAGATGGAAGGGGAGACACAAATTAGGTAACCTGCCTGCACGATGGCTGATTAAATGACACCAGAAGAAGCAAAAATTTAAAATAATTCCATTACAACCTTGGACGATTGTCAAGAACTGTACATACTTTCAGTAGCCAGAGAGTGTTCTGGAAAGACCGCTCACATCTTGAAGAGGGTGAAAGGAAGTTATGAATTTCGTATTCCATAGATAAACGGGAGCATTAATTATTATGTTAAGAGCATATTATAGCAGCCATCAAAATTCTGACAGCTGATTTGTGGGGACGCCTCCCTTTCTACCTGCCATCTGCCTTCGATAGAGTTATCCAGACCAAGCTTTCTGGAAAAAGTGAAATATAATAGAAATGCAGTACATTTAATTGGTTTACAGGTTTCAGTGTGTTCCCCTGTTATGATGCATCTGGAAGAGGAACTGTGGTGCAAATGCAAAAAATTCGCTCGTCTAAGGTCTCGACCATCCTTACTTCAGGAGTGTTATCGGATGGTAGTGGTCGTAACAGAGTCCCACACTTCACACGGTTTTCCGTAAAGCTAATGAAGAACCTAACCACCACAAGTGAGAACTGTCCTTCTATTTGCTTAACCAAGCACTCCATTCTGCGCAGCGATATAGTCAAGTGTTGAATATAAATAAATAAATAAATAAATAAATAAATAAATAAATAAATAAATAAATAAATAAATAAATAAATAAATAAATAAATGCGGTTTTTTCCAGTCCCTTCCCTCGCGAAAATATCTGATTGGGTGTTGTCTTTAAAACATTAGCCAACGGCCCTAGCTGTGTTGAAACACCGGATCCCGTGAGATCTCCGAAGTTAAGCAACATTGGGCGTGGTCAGGAGTAGGATGGATTGCCACGCGCTGTTGGTGGGGGTAAGGGAATGGAGGAGCGGAAAGGAACTGGCCACCCTACCGCACGTAAAGTCCGGCTCAGGAACACCACTGCGGAGGTTCGGACTTGCCTTCGGGCAGAATAACCCTTACCTTACCTTTAAAACATTACATTGTCCGGCTTTGTGGCTAAATGGCTGGCGTGCTGGCCTTTGTTCCACAGGGTCCCGGGTTCGTTTCCCGGCCGGATCGGGGATTTTAATATCGTGTGATTAATTCTTCTGGCTCGGGGACTGAGGTTTTGTGCTTGTCCCAACACTCACCTCTTCATACTCAGATAACATATACCACACTAACGAATCACCACAGAAACACGCAATGGTGATTACATCTCTCAACATAGGGTTAGCGTCAGGAAGGGCATCCGGGTGTAAAACTGGCGAAGTCCACTTGAACGACACAGTTCGCATCCGCGACCCCACAGATGTGGGAAGAGCGGTAGGAAAAGAAGAAAAGTCCATATCAACGCCGAATCACAAGAAAATGGGTGAACAGAATTTAACGGAAGTCGGAGAATAAGGTACTACAGTCTAGACTTTATTCTTCCTGTTTGATATATTAATGTAGGGGAAGGCCTAACAGTTAATTCTCACAAGGGAAAGGCGCGTACCAGGGAATCGCCAATCTTACGTAAATTTTGCACACAGGTTAAATGAGCCAAGAATAAAACAATGAAATGGTGTATGGCTTTTAGTGCCGGGAGTGTCCGAGGACATGTTCGGCTCGCCAGATGCAGGTCTTTTGATTTGACGCCCGTAGGCGAACTGCGCGTTGTGATGAGGATGAAATGAAGATGATGACGATACATACACCCAGCCCCCGTGCCAGAGAAATTAACCAACTATGGTTAAAATTCTCGACGCTGCCGGGAATTGAACCCGGGACCCCTGTGACCAAAGGCCAGCACGCTAACCATTTAGCTACGGAACCGGACAATAAAATAATGGCTAAAATACTTCTTTCTGAAATAAATTCGTGCAACATGCAGGAAGCGTTATAGTTCGTATGTTTGAATTAGCGCGCTCGGGTACGCAACTCGCAATGTCCAACAGCTGACATACGCTTATGGTCGTTGTATGGGACATGTGGTTGTTTGTATAATGGTAATCAACACAGCCAAGGTTATTTCTGCGTTGGAAGAGAAATATGGATCATGTGATATTAAGCCCTTGTCCTCGCTTCGTTAGGTGTGACTGGTGTAGAAGCGTCGAGTGCTTTCATCATTTTTGCCTCGAGTATCATTGTTGCAAAAACCTATAACGAGTAACTTGCTTTCCTGTGCAACATCTCTTGTTATACAAATTATTCTTTATTTTCGCCATAACAATCTTATTCTATTGCCTTATTGACCCACAGTCAATCCACACGAATTACGTTAATGCTGCTACATCATTTTCACGACTTGTTACGCAATTATTAACGAAATAGAAAAGAAGATGAGTGACGCGCCGCAGTAGTGCGCCAATTCAAACGTGCGAACTTTAACGCTTTCTTGTAGGTAGCTTGAGTTAATTTCCGAAAGAAATGTTTTGGCCTTTGTGTTATTCTTGGCTCATTTAACGCTTGTGTAAAACTTTACGTAAGATCTGTGATTGCCCGGTAAGCGCTCTTCATTTGTTGTTGCTTCTCCTGTCATGGACGTTTCGGGTTCTGCAATCACGTGCTGTATATACAGTCTGCGCAGTGGTTGCGTTAACAGAGATACTGTAAATAGTTGTAACAAGAGTGCCTAATTTTGTGAAAATCACGTGAACAGTGTTTACTTAAAGTAACATGTAGATCCCCTTAAGAAGTAATCGTTACTTAGCGACCAGAAATCTCAGTGAATAAGCTTGATGTGTTAGATTCAATCTGCCATATTCGTCTCTGATTTTTCTAAGACTGAACGGCCTCTGAGGAGTTTGTCCTTCCGAAGTTGAATGTTTCTGTTTTCTAGCGATGATGCCTTCGTATATCAGTCTCATAGATTTCACGGTTGTTAGAATTTCTCGTTTAACATTGGATCTCATTAGCACATTTTAATTGAATTTTCAAGCTGTCTGTGGAATACGAATCATTCTCCCATGAAGCCACAATTCAAATTCTTCTATTCAACTGTTGGTGGCTGCTTTAGTATTCACAGTTCACACCTATAAAACAACGCTGAACAAATGTAGGGTTTATTCTCGGTTTGAAGGTGAGGCCTGCCTCTGTGCTGTAGTGGTTAGTGTAATTAGCTGCCATCCACGGAGGCCCGAGTTTGATTTCCCCCTCTGGTACGAGGGCTGGAACGGACTGCACTCAACCTCTGGAGGTCAACTGAGTAGAGGGGGTTTCGATTCCCTCCTCAGCCATTCTCGAATTGGTTTTCCTTCGTTTCCCCACTTCTCCTCCAGGAAAATGCTGGGATGGTACCTAACTTAAGTGCACGGCCGCTTTCTTCCCTTTTCCTTGTCTATCCCCCCGAATATTCCCGTCCCTCCACAAGGCCCCTTCTTGGCATAGCAGGCGAGCAGGCCTGAGCGAGGTACTGGTCCTCCTTCCTAGCTGTATTCCCGACCAAACGTCTCACGCTCGAGGAGGTAGAGGTGGGATCCTTGGAGGGTAAACCTATTAAATAATAAAATTGAAGGTGTGCTCTTTTTTACAATACAAATTAATTTAAGGAACATTTGTTTTTTCCTCTCTATTCGTTGTTTAATTTCTTTGTCGGGTTTCGTTTGGTTGGTGATAGAGCAGCCGCCGAAATATATAAAGGGAACAACTGTTTCTACTGTTGATTTGCAAACTGAGAGTCGGTGTTGCTCACAACTGAAGACCATAAGTCTTGTAAACACATATTCAATCCAGCTGGATTCACCCGGTTCAGTAAGTGGTAGATGTGCTAAAACCGACAGCCACTGAATGAGGCGGGTGACGTAAACTACGCTCTAGTCAGATGATCAAGAGTCGTTTACACCTGCGCGCGGATTGGCAACGCTGTCCAGTCGAAGGCGGTCCGCTCCAAGCCCACGTATTCTATATTGCACGGACCGGATATAGTAGTCAAATATTTGAAATTACATTGTAAACCATAAACAAATGGAAATATTTGAGTAAAACTAATACGTAATCCGAAAGTACCTACCGTGTTCTGCACTGGCGGGCGCGACCCGAACTAACTCGGTTAACGACATTTATATGGCCAATTTACGGGCCATTTTCCAGGCGTTTTTCCCTCAGACAACATTTTATTATCTGAAGAAGAAAATAACGTGACTTCTTACTGCAAATTTCAATAGCTGATTTTACGAATTTAAATTTACTTGTTAAGATTTATATTCTTAATAATTACTTAAATTAGTGTATATGCAAAATAGTTATACCGCTGAAGTCAGCAGTCTTTCCGGAAATTTGCAGTACAATTGTTTTCCAAAATTGTAGGAGTTAACATCAGGATCTTGGGAGAGAACAAATTGCCTCGACCTCCATTAAAACGTTGTTTTCAATCGAAGCGAGCGGTGGTGGTAACTGTTCATGTTACGCACGCAATATTCCTGAACTGGGGACACATCGATCACTGCATCTATATTGCTCACCCCTCATCCCCCTTCTGTGTGTTTTCATACGAACAAACACACAAACTATCCCATAGCGAACATTATCCTTAATTTATGCTTGGACACTGACATTAGTTCAAGCTAAGCGGACGATATATAAGCGAAGGCAAACAGACAAACCTCCCTGCGATCTCAGGTGAGCCCAAATAGGCCACATCAATTCAAGAATTATACCGCCGCACTGTGTTTCTTTCAGACAGTTCCCAGGACTCGGATAATTGGTGTATTCCAGGAAGTGATTTTTCTAAACCGCTTCGTTCCACTAGCAAACCCATTGTCGGGAATCTGAAATAATAATAATAATAATAATAATAATAATAATAATAATAATAATAATCTTAATCCGCGACATTTCAACAGCCCAAAATCAGACTGAACTCCTGAAAGAAGTTGCGGAAAAAGTAAGCATCCAGATATCTTTTTGTAAAGACAGAATACATGTCCTGCAACACAAAAAACATGGAGACGAAATATGGAAAAAAATAAGCGAGTATCACAATTCAAATATCTTGGGGAAACAATTAAGGAAAATGGACTCAAAACCAAGGCCAATTAAATTACATGGCAAATGATGGAAACTGCATATCGACTAACCCAAAATATCTACAACAAAGAAATGTATCACCAGGAACACAAAACTATGACATTAAAATACAGCCATTTAATCAGAATGTCTTTATTGGTTAGGAACGCTATTTTTGAACAGAAAAGCGGACATTGAAAACATTGAGGAAAATTCTAGGGTCAAAACTCGCAGACGGGCAATACCGACTCAGAGGCAGACAGGAAATGAAACAATACATAAATACTGAGAGTGACATTGAAAAACGCAGGTTGAGATTCTCTGGGCATATTAAAAGAATGCATCCAGACAGACTTACAAAACAATTACTCGAATTCTATAAAAACGGGAGCAAAGCCAAAACAGACACAATGATATGGATTGGCGAAATAAAAACTGATCTGAAACAGGCAGGAATTAGGCTACACCAGCAGAAGTCCAGAACCGGGTAATCTTCAGATCCAAAATTCACAGTTGGCAAGTTGATCAAGAGGAAAGACCAAAGAAAAAGACCGGAACAACTTGGTCTGAAGACAGAAAGGAAGGTAGGTGCACATCTTGAAGTTCTCTGCGTAGTCCTAATGGGCTTATTCGCAAGTAATAATAATAAGACAGAGTATTGTCACTAAGGATGGAACAATTAAGAGAGTACAGAAGTCTCAATATCTAAGGGAGTGGATAACTCGTACAGGACTACCAGGAATAGTTTTACAGGAAAGAGAAAAATTGTGTAAACTATATATCAGCTGTGCCGAAATGTATATAACAACAGTTAAATCTCAATCACTGCAGAACTCAGACATTACAACACTGCGATAAAGCCATAAAGTTTGTATGTGATCGAATTCATTTCATTTAACAGGAAGGGATTACTAGAAAAATTTGAGGAAAAAGAGGGAAACCGTGAAGGATAATACTAGGGCCTAGGAAAGTGGAAGAAGAATTTCGACTGCGAACAAATGCGGAAATATACTAGAAGACAGAGCAAATCACGTTAAATTTAAAAAGATAACTTTTTTTCTGCGGAAATGTCAAAAGAACAGAACAGGTAAGATAATTCTGACATACATGGGGAGCAGGAAGACACAAATTAATTGGCATCAATGAGTGAAGGAGGACATGGGAGAAAGGATGCTATATGATAAACTTTATTACAGGAAGACCATCAACAAAATTACGTAATTTCGAGATCAAACGATCAACCAGATCACGCGAATAGGAAACGGACCGGCAACCTGATTACAACAACGTAAAGAAAGGATGAAGAAATAGTGCGCTGATCGAAAGAAGAGCAACATGCTCCACAGAAGAAGTTAACGGTAGGTATTTACAACTGGCAGTTTGACGTCAATCTGAAGATCTCGTAGAAAATAAAACACGTAGAAGTTGCTTGGTACCTTATTGTTATCACTCAGCTGTTAGGCTGCCAATAGGCTATCGAATTTGAAAGTAATGTTCGAGCTTGTCTGTTGGATGGATATTTTCTTTTCGACAAACATCTACATCTAGAATCGAAATAATTCACCCGTTAATTTATCAGCCCCGTGGCAGGTTGTATTTCCAAATAGCACCACCGAAGGTTGGGAAGTTACAGGGAAACTCCCTAAAACAGATGCGGGCGGTAATACGAGCAGTACAAGGAGTGAGGTAGTTTACCATTGCTTTCCTCAGTGAGACAGAAGGTGTTGTAGCAACACAACTGACCCTGTGAGAAGCACCTTTCTAGAGTACGGCTGTTTAGGTTTCTATAGGTTAGAATGCAAACTTAGTGAAGCCATTAACAAGTACAGTCTAGCCCGGACAATATTTCTGCTTTGAGGTTTGTATAATCATTAGGGGCTCAGCCTGGTAGAACCCCTACAAGTTATGTTAATCTTCCAACATTAAAAGTGCTGCCAGACGAGACTTCCTACTGTGTATATTAGTTTGCATTCTAACCCATTTCTTCCTAAACTTGTCGTGCTCCGCCGTACCAGCACTCATAACCCAGCAGATTCCGTACTGTCACAACCATAAATGAGACTCAGACTTCCGTGGAAGCTACATTTTACTCTTGTTTGTGCCAAGAGACATGTACAAATATAATGCATCCATCAGGAAATACCAACAGGCAACGGCGATGGCAGTCTATTTCGGTGACCTGAACTGAATAGTGGCTTGTTCAGATAAACAAGTTGAATTCAAATGAACAGCTCTCAAAAATATGTCAGGAGAGAGAGTTCTTGAAAACTAAGACGACAGTTCGACTCTCAGTGAATGCATCGCGGTACAACATTCACTTTCACTCTGTACAGGAACCAACGACATCATATTTTAAACAAAAATACCAGCTGAATGAAACTGAATTCGCCGGCTTAAAGGTCGGAGACCGTGGTACAATGCGGTCACTGAAGGCTCGGAATGAATACCAAGGTTACCAGCAAGATACAGCTTATACAGCTCTCAAGTAGTCAGTACTCGTAGGCTATTACAGAATTATTCATTTGCCTTGTAGTTGTTTCCACACACTCGTTTTTCCTGACATTTACATGGTAGTTTTATGTTAGTTAATTTGTTCTCCTGGTATTGACGCCCCGCGTCGGTTTTTGGAGTTTCCCTATAACTAGAAAACTTTCGATGGAGTTATTTCCAAATGAAACCTGCTCTCGGGCTGATAATTTAATACGTTCCGTTCGGTTAATTATTTGTGTTCTAGAATCAGATACTTTTATCTGAAGGGACTTGAATGTTTGTTGTTGTTGTTCCTTTTTTGCTAATGGCTTTACTTCGCATCGAGACAGATAGGTCTTGTGGCGACGATGGGATAGGAAAGGCCTAGGAGTTGGAAGGAAGCGGCCGTGGCCTTAATTAATGTACACCCCCAGCATTTGCCTGGTGTGAAAATAGGAAACCACGGAAAACCATCTTCAGGGCTGTCGACAGTGGGATTCGAATCCACTATCTCTCGGTTGCAAGCTCAAAGCCGTTCCTCATAGTAATGTACTAATATTGAAACATTAGTTATTCTTGAACTGTACCTTTGTAGATATGATGAGTTTAGCTTTGTCGATCTGGCAGCGTTTCAATAAAATGAGATTTGATAAAAAGATAAATATATCGACCCTCGTTGTACAGAACAGGGTTGAGTACAGCCTGTGATGTTATTGGAAGCGCTCTGTGGTTATTGGCTTGTCTGTCTCTAGTCAGGACTCTTTTCTTTCTGAAGACGGCCGAGCGACGCCCTAGAGGCGTAAGCACCAATTAGCCGACAACCCCCACAGGATATCGTAAACAGAATTAGTTGTATCCACCCCACTGGAAATGACCCATCCGCTGCTTTCTGGGGGAAGCGTCCTCCATAAAGGAGATCTCCACTGCAGAAGTTCCTAATGCAGTAGTTCTCAACCTTCGCTCACTACAAGGCAAGTGTGCCTGATATCGCAGCCGTTATGTACCTAGGGTAATAAATGACATATGGTTCCAAGAGGCACGGTAAGTAAGGGGTGATGATAAAGTTTCCGTTCGAAGGCCGCGCAGTCCTGAATCGGGATGGCAATCAGGAAAAGTCGCCGTGAGCATTGAGGCACCAGGTTGAAGATCCCCGTGTGGTGAAACACTGTGCCCTAGTGCGACAGGAAGCGTCGACACTTCAAAGCCTTTCTTGAGGAAGTGAGGCGGGTGCTCGAGTGTCTCCTACCTTCTGTGTCTGGCTGGCCTCTCAGATCGACCGGCATCTTGTGTCGAAGCGCGACCCGCACGGAACTTGGTGCACCATTCCACAACAGTGGTGCTGCCCCATACACAGTCTTCATTCTCCGATGGATGTCCACAGTGTTTGTCCTGCGGAAGTCAAAAACAGAATAACATCACGTTGGTCCTGTTTGGACGCATTTGGTAATAACGTCGCCATAGTTCACATGGCCGCATTTAACGCACGCATCTCGGCTATATACCCGCATCGGAGTCGCACTACATTGCATGTCCGCTGCGGCAACACCCTCAAACGGAGACTTTTTGATCGCACCTTATAGTTGTAGATTCAGAAAACACGTTAAGACCCGAAGGAGAACGGGCGTATCTCATTCACTGTTGGTAGTTAAGGACATAATACAGCGAAATAGATGTACAACTAAAGACTAGGAGTAAATCTTTCATAATTACTACTTTTGATTTCGCAGAAAGGTATTGCTGAATGTCGCAAGACAAGTCATAATAAGTTATTTGATTGAATTGGTATAGTATGTGTGCTACCGTGCAGCCGTGCAGCCGAACGTGCCGGCGTCGATGCTTTGATGTACATTTGGAATAACTGTTTGGACACGAGTACTGACCATGTAGAACAGTAGTGTGTATTAGTGCCCTGCTACTGTCTATCCTTGTTTTCCCGTGGGTGCTCTTATTACCTTTTTTTCTGAAGCTGCCTTGTATCAATTTTTTTTATGAAATATACAAACGTTTTATTCAAATATAGCGCAACTTTGAGGTTGTATTCTGACTGCCTGGCCTACACCAAAAATGAGTACCAAGTTAATTTATGGGGTTAAAGGTGGCCGGGCGTAGAGCTAACTACTGTACCCCACCAAGTGCGGAGGTTACGGATAGTGGAAACCTTTATCTTCCACTTCTCCCAGGACCTTCGTCGTCTGTACAGAGATGACTTTGCTTTGCTTTGCTTTCCTTGCTTGTAAATAAGTAAATAATTAACTGAGTAAGTCAATCAATTGATTGCTTAAATGAAATCTACATTTTGTCTGTAAGTGATTTTTAAACACTTTATAAAACGACACAGCCTGTTTCCAGTCATTCGACTGGGTGAATGAAGCAATACAATTACTCTGTGTATATTTTTAGTAAATACTGGGCCACTATACAATAAATACAACAGTACGAAGGAAATAATGCAATGGCAGGCGAGTACTAATTCTCACAATATTCCACTTCCTAGATTTTAGGTTTTTGTTGTTGTAAAACCACCTTTTGAACAGGATATTTAAAAATAGAACATCACGTTGTGAGTTGGAACACTAGCACATTAATAATTTGTGAAAAATATTAATGGAAAAGGGCACTGACATATTTCTCTTAATGTTAATTTCTCAGGCGATACCAGTACATACTTCGTTAAATGTATTCAACACAGGTACTTTCCCGGCGACGACAATGTGGAGTAATGACTTACAACTCTATGTAATGAGAAACAAGGAGCAAAAACTAATTTTATCTTTCCTTCATACAGTGTCCTGTTAGCAGACAGCCTCTGACATTTTCTAAACAGAGCTTGTTAATTTTACTAGGCGATCGAATGTTAGATATACATGTGGGTTAGTTCTACTGTATCGAACAGTAATTACCTACTATTACTTTTAATATCCCACTCTATCGTACACAAGACAGATAAAGAAACAACCTCATGTCCATTACACACGGTTCCCTTCGAGAACTCAATTTATCATCATTTGTGGATATCAATGACTGTCCTTCAGTAATTATTGCCTTGGTGTCCACAAGAGAGCAGTTGAACTGAAAGTGGTAAGTTACAAAGCTGTTCTCAACATTGCCATAACCACGTGCCGAAACAATAAATAAATAAATAAATAAATAAATAAATAAATAAATAAATAAATAAATAAATAAATAAATAAATAAATAAATAAATAAATAAATAAATAAATAAAATAACATGTACGTTTTGTCAGTAAATTATCATTCTGTTCTATGTGTTTTTTTTGCTAGGGGCTTTACGTCGCACCGACACAGATAGGTCTTATGGCGACGATGGGATAGGAAAGGCCTAGGAGTTGGAAGGAAGCGGCCGTGGCCTTAATTAAGGTACAGCCCCAGCATTTGCCTGGTGTGAAAATGGGAAACCACGGAAAACCATCTTCAGGGCTGCCGATAGTGGGATTCGAACCCACTATCTCCCCGATGCAAGCTCACAGCCGCTGGTTTTTTTTAACAATTCGTAAAGCGATATTAGAAAACCATGGCAGAACAGCCCCGAAGGTCCTTGGCCTACCAAGCAGCCGCTCCTCATCCCGAAGGCCTGCACATTACGAGGTGTCTTGTGGTCAGCACGACGAATCCTCTCACTCTTCATTCTTGCCGTTCTAAACCGAGGCCACTATCTCACCGTCAGATAGCTTCTAAATTGTAATGACATAGGCTAGGTGAACCTCGAACCAGCCTTCAGATCCAGGTAAAAATCCTTGATCTGGCCGGCATCGAACGCGGAGCCTCAGGATTAGAAGCAGGGGGGACGGTTCCCAGAGCGATACTACTGATTGAAAATACTTATGGTAGCCTGTAATATTGATAGTTATTACATTCTATTCCTTACGGTTGGCCCGTACAGTATGGTGAAAAATAGCACTCTTATGAACAAACTTCTAGTATACTCTGCTAAGACAATTAAAACAAAACAGCTCTTCTAATTCCACATTAAATTCCGAATCTAAATTTGACCCACCTTCTGCAAAATCAATAGTCATTCGATTATACTCAGTTTAGACGTTACTATGACACATTTTGCCTACAGCCTTTCTGACTTTAGGCTGTCTAGGAACTTTATTATGAATCCTCTCTGTGTGTGATGTTTGTAAACTTACTTTGAATTTTATCCTATAAAGCATGCACCAAAGGAGAGAGAAATATTATTTTTCATGGAATAATATTAAAGTTAGGAAGACAATATACAAGTATATAAATTTTTTCTAGGGAACTGGCTTGAATTGGACTTGGTGTTGTTGTTTGAGTCATCAGTCCATCGACTGGTTTGATGCAGTTTTCGATCCCATTCTATCCTGTGCCAATCTTTTCATTTCTATGTGACTACTACAGTCTACATCTTCTCTAATCTGTTTGTCATGTTAATACCTTTGTCTACACTTAACGTTTGTACCAAATAGACTTCGCTCAGACGCCAATTGAACAAGTTCTGGGCGTCTTAAGATGTGTCTATCATTCTTTCTCTTCTTCTGGTCAAAATTCGCCAAATCGATCTCCTCTCACCAATCCCATTTAGTACCTCTTTAAGATGTGTCCTATCCTTCTTTCTCTTCTTCTGGACAAATTTCGCCAAATCGATCTCCTCTCACCAATCCGATTGAGTACTTCCTCATATCTAATTGGATCTACCCTCCTCACCTTCAGCATTTTACTGTAACACCACATTTTAAAATATTCTCTTCCCTTTGCTTTTGACCTCGTTATTGTCCATGTTTCACTTTTATACCATGCGACGATGCATACGAAAGTCTTCAAAACGTCTTTGTAAATTCCGATATCTTTCCGTGGTTTCCCATTTTCGCACCAGGCAAAGTTGGCGCTGTACCTTCATTAAGGCCGCGGCCGCTTCCGTCCTACTTCTAGACCTTTCCTATCCCATCGATGCCTTGAGACCTGTCTGAGTCGGTGCGACTTAGGCAAATTATAAAAATAAAAAATAAAACATATCCAATATCTATGTTCGAAGTGAGCTAATTTCCTTTCTTAAGGAAGGCCTTCTTCGCATGTGCTAGTATCAGTTTTATGTTATCCTTACTTCTGCCATCGTTAGTTATTTTACTACCCAAGTAACAATATTCATCAACTTCCTTATGAGTTAATTTCCTAATTTAATATTTCTTGACTTGGTTCGAGTGCAATGTGTGGCCTTGGTAGGACTAAGCAGTGTAATCCGTTTTGAGGGTCCGTGGTATTCATTTTCGTGTGACTTGCTTCACATTCACTTTCTTGCATGGTAGCGTATGTGTTAATTGAAGGTATAAGTAAGTTTTCTAACCACAGCAACATTAAGATTTCTGTATTGGAAAGGGTGTCGCGTTTTGACGAGGTACGTCCTTTGAATGTTGCTTCAGCAAGTGACGTGCGATTTCGGCTGTGCTCAGATGTTAATGGCCTGCATATTTTGAGGTCTGGTCTTTGATAAGGCCTACAACATTCGCCATCACCTATTTCGTTACCCGTCGGTTGTTTATCAGCTCCAGGGGGTGTACAGTGTTTAACAGTGTTTCCTGGGAACCACACACGTGTTCCTATAGTTTAGTTTCTGGCTAATCAGTGAATTAAATTGGTTGTTCACCTCTGTAGTTCTCGTATAGTTCAGCGAACATGTTCTGTACCTGGGAAACAGACACTAAGCCCTCTGGACAAATTACACCTCATCTCCTCTTTCTTTGTATTATTATTAGTGATTCTTTATGGCCAACTAAAGAGCGTGTTTTAATCCATTTAGCACAATGATTCTTCTTCTCTTTCCGATATATCTTCATTCCTTCACTAAGTTTCTGTACATTTTATATATGTAGAAAAACCGCTATATGACAATATTTCAGCGTAGATTTCTAACTAGAACTATTCTGTCACCTAAGGTGTTTAGAAGGAAGCCATTCTTTCCAGTGTCGACTCAGTTTCCAGTGTGTCGAACACGCAAGTTAAATGTCACACTATAACCTACCTGTAGAAAAACATTATTAAACAAGTGTGTATTTTCTTCTGTATTGCACGAACTCTAATCAACAAATTTTCGTTCAGTGATACATGTGCTGCGGGTCAGTATCCCTCCCCTCAGCATTGTCATATATAGGTATTTCGAGGCGCATATTTTTTAGAAGTATTTTTAGATATCTCCGTAAATTTACGTTTGATTACTAGGCTTCTAAAGTTTCTTCTATCTCGGTTGGTTTCTTTGGTCATATCAATTTCTTGTAGACCTCGGCTTTTTCCTGCTAACCAATTGTTTCGGTCTTTCAGAGATCCTCCTAAGTTTCTTCGTCAGGCTTTTGCTATCCGTTCTGTGTACATCTCCGTAGAACTTCAATCTCATTTTCATAATTGTATATTTTAATCTTTTCCGTGATTTAATAAATTTCCCGCGGCTGTTTTTTTAAGCCAAATGCCATTTTTCGTATTTTGCTCCCCGGTGATTTCTGAGAATATTTGTCTCTTGTTTCTCCATTTTTTAAAATTTGAGACATGCTGCCACTTATCAGAGTTTCGGTTGCATGGCTTAGGTCTGGTTTGATGCTCTGTTGTGTCGTAATTTTTCAGGTTTTGATATAGATTTTGTGTGTAGCTTATCCAGGTGATTTTCTAAACTTTTTGCAATTTAGCAGGTCTTTCATTGTTTGCTTCGTGATGTATCCCTGTTGTTTGAATGATTTTACAAAGGCAGTTGAATGTATCTACTTGTTATAAGCTGCTTCCGTGGATCAGTGGTGGAGTGTTGACCTTCGGATCCCAAGGTAACGGGTTCAAAGCCACCAGAGGTAGTCGGATTTTTGAAGCGCGGAAAGAAGAGTCTAGTCGACACTGCATGTCGTACGATGTTGGCATGTAAAAGATCTCTGGTAACACATTTGATGTTGACCCCACCAAATTATAAAACTCAGCCATAGACGCCGAGGAGAAACTCAGTTTACAGTCCCAACTACTAAGCGTCCAGTAATACTGAACGTCGAAACTGACGAACAAGCAGCTAGATGGAATCAAATTAATATGTCTGCAGACGGTACCTGGGGCCATACGATTCCTCTTATTATAATTATCATTAATTCATTCATTCATCGATACGGCCATCTGTGGGTCACTTTACACAACCTACCTGCCCTTCTCTTTGCACTCTCACCAAAGATCCTTAAGTCTTCGGCCTCTTTCTAACTCTTCCGCCGCGGTATTCCGTGTCTTGCCAGTGCCGTTTCGGGTGCATCCCGCACTCCCACAGCCTTTTTCTCAAATGTTGTTCTGTCCTTTATCTCTTTACTATTATTATTATTATTATTATTATGATTATTATTATTACTCGCGAATGTGTCACTTAGGACAACGCGGAATCAACATTTGTTGAGCTTTCCTTCTTGCTCAATAGTTCATTTTCATCAATTTTTGTAATTTCTGTTCCTCGTACGTCGTATTGGTTTCTTCTCGTCCTCCTCAAATCCCCTTGTGAGAACAATTTTTCTGATTACATTTCTATCCAGCAGATTTGCTGATCTTAATTCAGTGAGGTCTTTCTCTACTTGCTTATACCATTTTGATATGTATCCCATAATTCTATTCTTCTATTCTTATTCATTCTTTCCAAATGACTTAAAAATTGAATCCATCACAGTCTCATTGTATCAGTAAGTTTAGAAATTTTAAAGTATATTTCCGAGTTGGGTTTGGGGTAATGCATTTCATTTTAAATCCTTGTCCTAAGGTTTTTCTCATGATTTTCCTTTCTTTAATCTCTAATTGTTCCTTTAATTTTTATGATGTATATTGGGAGTTTCTGAAGCATGAAGGGCTTAAGGTTTGGGCAATGACGAATTCTACAGTTTAGGACAAACATTTTTGTTATAAACGTTCTTTGAGTGTTGAAAAGCAGTTTCCATTTTCTGAATCCTTGAAGATACTGAGTATTACTATTTAGACTATGAATATTGTAACGCGTCATACTGCAAAGCAAGATGGAGAAGTTGTGTAACAACACCCGAGTTTCATACCGCATCGAGTACGTTGTATGGTGTTACGATATGAACAGCGTACGAAGATATAACATTTTAAAGTTTTATTAGATTTGAGAATATTTGTTTTGCGGGAGGCGACACTGTGTTGTTTTTATCTCTACATGGGTATGGTACCTGTGGAGCTGTAAATACAGGACGAATAGTTTTTAAGAACGAGCGATATAGATGGTATTGAAACTGACACTTTTAACCGAGCAATGAAATGAATTGAACCAAACTCCAGCGAATGTACAGTAGGATACTGTATATGTCAACCATTATCCACTGCTTTCGAACCACTAAACTCGTTGACCCGTACATAAACAACACCGTGTTAGCAGTATCTCTCGATCAGCATCAGCTATGCTATACGTCCACCAATATGGCTGCTTTGAATTCATTCATGCCAGCATTTGTTTTCCGAGTCACCGAGTAAACAGCAAGAGTATAGTTGTGGCAGTGTTGTAAACTAAGCCATGCCGACACTAAAGCAGATGAACAATTTTACAAATAGCCGTTGCAAGAACAAAATGCACCTCCGATCCCGGAAATAAGTTTTCGGCGCAAGTACCATCCTGTAATTAACACCTTCTACTCTATTGGCGGGCAATGAGACAGTCCCGGCCCTTGAGCGCGGGAAGAGCCTAGAGCAGCTGGCTGTGAGTTTCTCTCATCGGTTGGCTGGCAGGCGCGCCCAGCTTATCTGCCACCCGTTGACTCATCACTACTCGCACTGCACTCACTTTGTCCGTGCATGACATGAGATAAAAATTAAAATTAAGAAAATAAAAACTAAGAAGATGAGTGGTTAAGAATTAAGAAAATAAGTTCGTACCTTATGACAGGAGATGTTGAAAATGTTCTCCTCCTGCATCCACACATTTCTGTCATCGTGTTAGCAATGTTTATATGAGTACAGGATAAAGGAGCATTTAGTTAACACGTGCCAAAGTAATTAATATTTTTCCTCCGCATAACATAATAAAATGAATGTAATCTTATCACAAGGCATTTGTATGTAAAATAAGTTCCTCATCATAATCTAATGTACTGAACTGAACGAAATATTAGGCATAATAAAACTGTTAAAATTTTAAATCTGTTTAGATACGCGCCTTCCACAAGTTGCAGCTGAGAGTCGTGCAAGCAGCTGCTAGTCTGTACTCTGCTCCTTTACCCGGCTGAGCTGTGCCCGCCTTTGACTTACTACACATTTGGAAGGTAAGCTGTTTAGAAAATCGTTATATTAGTCTAAAAATTAGAAGGTCGGCATTTTCGGAAAGAATGTCCAGAAATTGAAAATTCTGTTTTGACATGATATACGGGGGTATCAGAACTATACCGAGAAAAAGAGAAAATAAGGGAAGCTCTTCGTGTTATGTTAAGAATGAAGGTACAATCGGATTAGCAGAGAAAAATTATTTTCGAAAAAATGGGGTTACATTGTAACTTCCGGGCGCGCGATTCAAACTGACGAACTCGCCACCGCTGCCGTGGAGAATTGTGGCGTATGTACAAGTTTCCTCGTTCGTGTCCTCATCTCCTACAGTCAATATCCACAGTTCCTAACTGGACACACTTCAATTAAGACACGCTTATCACTCAAGGAATGTACTTGATCGTTTCAGGACAAGCATTTTTTGTTATAATCATTCTTTTTGTGTTAAAAAGCAATTTCCACTTTATGAATTCTTGAAGCTGCTGCTGCTGATTATTATTATTATTATTATTATTATTATTATTATTATTATTATTATTATTATTATTAATATTGTTAATTAGACTGTGAATATCGTAACGTGTCATACTGCAATGCAACATGGAAACGTTGTGTAACAACACGCGAGTTTCATAGCCAATCCAGAACGTTATATGGTGTCGTCTGTTGGTCGCAGTAACTTTCTTTATTATTTAACACACTCGAAGATGCAACGTTGCCACCCCACGATTGATTATATATTTCTTCCCTCACAACATTGCAAATATAATTAAATACTGAACGAAGGAAACAATGTGCCCAATGGTTTGAATGCAGTAGGTGTTCAGTATGCCCCCTCCTACTTCGATGCACAGTTTACAGCGGTGTAGTAGTGACCTTTGGACGGTGTGGTGTGTCGCGAACGACCTGTAAAGCTGCCTGTATTCTTGCTACAAGTTCATATTCTCTTTCTACGGGGTTCGCATAGTAGTCGGTTCGTCCAGAACAAACTGTACTCTGCCTACTGAGACTGAGACACGACTGTGCGGAACGAACGATACAAGCCCCGAGCATTACCTCGGTCTCCCACTTCCCACTTCCCCTCCCTTCCCTCATCTAACAGGCAGCGGCTGGCTCTCTGGCATAGCAAATACGACAAGTTTTGAATCTCACGCCCGTAATTGACAAACTATCCCCATTTTCTCCGCCAATCCGATTGCACCGTCGTTGTCAACGTAACACCAAGAACAGCCATGATTTATTTATTTATTTATTTGTTTATTTATTTATTTATTTATTTATTTATTTATTTATTTATTTATTCACGAAGCACAAGATACAGCTACACTGAGCAAATTTCACTTGCACTGTCAACAGACTATTTAACAAACGTAAACTTTCATAATAAAATATAACAAACATAACAAAATATAACAAGATCAGGTACACAGCCTACTAATAACTGTCCAAATCGAAAACCATGAGAATGTCCATGTTCATAGCCGAGTCGTCGTGGGTCAAGATGGCGGTATAATCCCTTCACATCAACTTATCTTTAAGATACTATTTACACACCTCTCGAATACACTTTTATTTGATGCTATATCAAGCTCTTGTCTCCTATTAATATTGTTAAAGAGTGTTGGGAGGCGGATTAGGAAAGATCGTTGAAGTATTGAGTGCTGAGTGTGGGGAATGTGGAGAAGGTCTTTGGTTCTGATGGAGCGGGAAGGAACGCGGAGAGAGAAGAGTGAGACAAGATGTTCCGAGCGGTAATGTCCATTTAAGATCTCGTGGAGGAAGCTCAGGTCAGCTACCTGTCGCCTGATGTGCAGCGGTGACACATTAATTGCCATTAATACCTGCTGCGTAGACAGATTTCTGAGCTTGGGGTTTCTGTTCCTTACAATTGCAGCAAAGAAGGACACTGCTCTGTCTAACTGCTTAGTATTGGAGGGGGCGGCTGTTGTCCAAATCAGAGAGCAGTAGTTTAAGAGAGGTTGAACGATCGTGAGGAAGAAGTGACGAAGAGCAATGGGGTCAGAAATTTCTGTGAAGCGATAGAGAATGCCTAGTAATTTCATAGCCTTGGTTGTATATGTTTCTATATGGGTCTTAAATTGTAATTTTGTATCGAATATTACACCTAGGTCACGCTGTTGCGTAACCACGGTGATGGGCTTGTCGAGTAGGTAATATTATGTCGGTAGAGGAGATTTACGCAGTGTTATGGTCATGTGGCTGCATTTTTGTGGATTGGGGATAAGTTTCCAAGTACGGCACCAGTTCGAGAGGGCATTAAGTGAGGACTGTAGCAGAGCTGCATCTGCTGGATTCCTGATCTCCCTAAATATCTTGCAGTCGTCAGCAAAGAGTAGGGTATTCGTTGTTTCGTTGAGTTCGGACGGCATATCGTCCATAAATAAAGAAAACAGCAAGGGACCAAGAGTACTGCCTTGTGGGACACCGGAGGTGACTGGTAACCATGAGGATGAAGTGCCTGATATTACCACTCTCTGCCAACGGTTATGTAGGAAGCCAGCAAGAAGGGTCAGAAGACTGCCATGTATATTCTGACACGCCTTGTATGTGTGTACATGAAGGAACAAATGAATGATTGAACGAAGGAGTTAATAAAAGAGTAATCGTCTTCACTGTCCCATTGTGAACACCTCTCTACGAATTGTTTGAAGCACTGTGCGTTTATTTCAAATGGAGCGTTCGAATTGTCTCCATGGCAACAGGAGGTGGTTCTGCAGTAAATTGGCTGCGTTCGCCATGTGGTGTCCGCGCGCTAATGACGAGGGCGGGTGTCTTCAGTTTCCTGCGGTCGGTCAAGTCATTTGGGAATTCCTCTGAGGAGAAGGCCGGAAACCTCACAGGGATGTGCTCTTCCGGATACTGTGTGGGCAGCTGGTGGCAGTCATATGGTTCCTAGATTGATGAGCGGTGATAAGTAGGATGTGGGCTGTCAAAGAGATTCTGGTGTGTTCTGTGTTGGTGTTGATCTCGCCAAGTCCTAAGAGATGAAGCCACATTAGAGGATTAATATAAAATAAATCACGTTCATAAGCAGAGACGAAACAAGAGCTTTAAGGTCAGCTCGCCAGTCAATGTCATTTAAACCTATCCTACAGCAGAAACGTTTTATCACCGACACATGTAGCACTTCCAGTGATAAGTGTTGAGCTAAATGATTTTATTACAGCATCGCTGCACAATGGATCGTGGAAACAGTAATGGACCCCCGGCCATAAATTATGTTTTTATGGTCGTTTCAGACAGTGATACAGCATGGACTGTACATACACCAACTAATACGATTTAAACTAAACTAACCAACTAACCCCATAGCGCTACAGCCGTTGAAGGACCTTGGCCTATCATGCGACCGCCGCTCAGCCCGAAGGCCTGAAGATTATGAAGTGTCGTGTGGTCATCACGACGAATCCTCTCGGCCGTTATTCTTGGCTTTTTAGACCGGGGCCGCTATTTCACAGTCAGATAGCTCCTCAATTCAAATCAAGCAGGCTAAGTGGACCTCGAAACAGCCCTCAGATCCAGGTAAAAATCCTTGACCTGGCCGAGAATCGAAACCGGGGCAGGCATGCTACCCCTACACCACGGGGCCGGCACGATTTAAATTAACTATTGTTATGCACTCGATGGATGAAGCTGTTCGCATAAATCGGCTACGGTGGTGGGGTTATGTGAGGCGAATGGAGGAGATACGTTACCTAGGAGAATAATGGGCTCCGTCATGGAGAGTAAGAGAAGTAAAGGGAGACCAAGACGACGATGGTTAGACTCAGTTTATAACGATTTAAAGATAAAAAGTATGGAACTAAAAGAGGCCACAGCACTTGTTGCAAATAGACGGTTGTGGTGACATTTAGTAAACTCAGAGGCTTGCAGACTGAATGCTGAAGGGCATAACTGTCTATAATTATGATGTATGTATTATTATTATCATCATTACGATGATGATTATATTATTATTATTATTATTATTATTATTATTATTATTATTCACAGTTGCGAATAAGCGAATTTATAACTACGTAAAGTGATTTCTTTAATTCTTTTGCAGTAGGGCTCCTTTTTCTCCTTGGTGCAAGTTATTCCGGCCGTTTCCTTGGTCAGCATACCATTTGTGAAATTTCGATCTAAGGATCTCCCGGTTTTGCATATCCTCTATTGTGATTACTGATAATTAGAGATCGTTTCTGATTTTTCCCCCATCCATTTTTCTTTTTAGAATTTGCTTTACTTCGCACCGACACAGTTAGGTCTTATGGCGACGATGGGATAGGAAAGGCCTAGGAGCGGGAAGGAAACGACCGTGGCCTTAATTAAGGTACAGCCGCATCATTTGCCTGGTGTGAAAATGGGAAAACACGGGAAACCATCTTCAGGGCTGCCGACAGTGGGGTTAGAGCGCACTATCTCCCGAATACAAGCTTTCACTTGGTCGCTCATTCGCTTCATAGTTGATCTTCAGGCATTACTCTCGTTTTCATACAATTGGACTATTATTTGTTTTTTTGATCTGTCGCGGTTCACGACATTGCTATGCCCATAAAATTGGAACGTGAGTTATCACTGTGAGTTGTTTGATTTCCTGTTTGTTTCTGAACCTCTATTGTTCGTCTGTAAGTTTTGGGCCTACCATTTTCCTTATGATTTTCCTTCTTTCTTCCTCAATGCTTTCGATGTCTGATTGTTTTTGATCTGTAGAGACACTCTGCTTTATTGTAAAATCTTAGTTTTATGTTCTGAACTGTTAGAAGGTAAATACTTCTTATGTCTGCTTGAAATCTGAAAATCTGTGTTACGAAATTAGTGATACAAATTGTATGACGAGGTGTTACCTGCAACCGTGCAGGCTGTGGCCGTCACTGGGGGACAAACAGAGGGCTCTTTTATGAAAGTCGCCTCATCTCATCATACTCTAGTGAATTGAATACTTCATGTGTGCTAGTTTCATAAGGCGTGACAGAGTTTCTCCCTTTCAATGCACTGAATTCTAAACCGTGATTAACTAATTCATTTTGAGGATTATTTTTTCGTTTCCACCATTGTTGTATTACTTTTCTAAAGGCACAAGTGGAGAGAGCCCGTCTTCTTGACATGATCCTTTGATTGTGGGATCCAACTAGACGGATGTGTAAAGTGTGGAGAAAGTCCATTCGACAATCTATATCGGTAGGTAAAAGTTCGCTGGTGATGCATTTCGTGTATTTACGAGGCAAAGGACGTGGTAAAGTGTTGTAAGTCCAGGCGCTTGACTTATGTATGTCTCTCGTGTATTCTAATTAGAAATGTTAAACAAATTGAAGTTTTTACAACGTTTTATTTACTAATTTCAATGTTCTTTTGCACAAATCGTTGCAATTATCCAATTTCATTTATCAGTAGTGAATGATGTGAGGTGTATGATTTACAATACCGTTTGATTTTTTGTTTGTTTTTACACGAGGTCAGCACTGTAGGCTTACATTTGCCACACTACGTTAGCCATCTCTTTCGTTGCACAAATGTACATTTCACCTCTAGTTTACACGCGCATTCGTTTTATTTAGGCTACTGCTATTTTGCTTATCGTCGCACCGACACAGATATGTCTTATGGCGACGATGGGATAGGAAAGGTCTAGGAAGTGGAAGGAAGCGGCCGTGGCCTTAATTAAGGTACAGCCCCGGCATTTGCCTGGTGTCAAAATGGGAAACCACGGAAAACCATCTTCAGGGCTGCCGACAGTGGGGCTCGAACCCACTATCTCCCGATTACTGGATACTGGCCGTACTTAAGCGACTGCAGCTATCGAGCTCGGTTTTTATTCAGGCTTATTAGTCTCAACGCTTTATTGCATGGTGTAGCATACATGAAACATAGGTTAAAAAACCTAATTTGCACGCCTCTGGGGGGGCATTTGTACGTATTTTAAGTAGTAACTAGTTGAACGGCAACCGTATCAAAGATAATGTTTACTCATTATGTTTCATATATTCCTGTTGCTTTATTTGAAAACTTACTGATTTCTACTGTTTCAATATTTTCCCGTTCTCTAAACCTTATGGAAACTGCAAAAATAACTTTTAAAGAAGAAAATAAAAATCATGCATAAAAGGGTTGTATTTCGATCTTTTTTGTGAAGTATGTCAAATTTGCACAATTTTCAGTCACAAAGCGTTCAATATTTTCTTTGTTTGCTGTCACATCTTAATTTTTCTGATGTTTTATAATAGATCTCTTCGAGACTAATCAAATGACACCTTACGCCCCACTACGCTGAACGGTAAGTGAATTTCGACTGACAAAATCATACCATAACTGGGTGACCATCATGCGCTTTAGGTCGGCTATGTCTTGATGTTTCTACTTTTAAATAATATAAAAACCATTCCCGTATATTTAATAATTTCTCAGCTATAATATTTTAAAATGTCTTATGAAAATCGTTTCATCGATTTTTTGCCAGTGACTTCCAAGCCCCGATTTGAAAAGTTATAAGTCAAAATTAAGCTGAAGAACTTAAAAGGAAATAACATTACCAATTTGAAGATGAATTTAATGTTGAAGGACAACATGCCCATATTGAACAAAACTGTATTCCATTTTATAGCCAACAAAATAAATTAACACAAACAAACGGACAGAAACGAAAGTATCCCTGGTGGTGTGAGAGTGGTGACCTCATGGTACCTCGCGAGCAAACAGTGAATGCAATCTGTCGCTGCCATTCTTTGGAACACCATCATACTGTCAAGGAGTCTCATAATCCTTCATGACAATTCCCAGCGTCATAGTGGTAACGCGTTGATGGGTGTCTTACGTGGTTGGAGATGGGAGGTACTCGAACATCCGCCGTATTAACCGGATATAGCTGCCTCTGTGGATCCGTGGTAGAGTGTCGGCCTCCGAATCCCAAGATAGCGGGTTCAAACCCGGCAGAGGTAGTCGGATTTTTGAAGGGCGGAAAAAAGTCCATTCGACACTCCATGTCGTACGATGTCGGCATGTAAAAGATCTCTGGTGATACATTTGGTATTTACCCGACAAAATTAATTAAATCTCAGCCGTAGACGCTCAAGAGAGATCCGGTTTACTCTGTCTGCCATCTAGCGGACCTAGAGTAAAACGGAACGTCGAAATTGACGAGCAGACAGCCAGATGGCGTCAAATCGAAATGTCTGCACACGGTAGCTGAGGCCATACGATTATTATTATTATTTTATTTTACCGGATATGATCTCTTCCCACAAATGGAAAAACTCCTATTATGGAGCAAGAGAAGTCATTATCCATGTCACTGAGGGACGCCGTCCTCAAGGTGGCAGACATGGACTGAGAGTACGTTCTACTTGCTGTTGTCATGACTATTACATAGAAAATCCGTAAGGTTTCATTAGGGGCAGCCTAGCTGAAGCGGTGAAGGCGTACTCCGTTGTCTCCCAATGACAAGGATTCGATTATCCGTCAGAAAGATTTGGAAACTAGATTTCCACTTCTGGAGAGGCAGATGACCTTGAGGATCCCTCAACCTACAGCAGAAGTCAGTACCGGGAATCAAAGGCGGCCGGACAACCACTCTATCGCCACTGTGAAGGAAGAAACGAATTTAATTAAAATGGGGCATGTGATCGATTGACCTCTCTTACCATGAAGTCTACGGTTGAGTTACAGCTGCGCAGTGAACTTATGGTGTCTAATGCAGTATAGAATTACATAAAACACTTCTGACGTGGAAACGGCCCCAGAGCGCGCGAGAAACTAATGGAATTGACTTTGAAATCACATTTGAAATGCATAGAAAACATACTTACAGTGTACGTAAAGCTAACAAAATGACGTATTTATAAAGAGGAAGAACTAATGGCCAATAAATAAATAAATAAATAAATAAATAAATAAATAAATAAATAAATAAATAAATAAATAAATAAATAAATAAATAAATAAATAAATAAATAAGCTTTAGAGGTTGCCTCAAGATCTGTTATTTTACGGTTTTAAGCCAAACCTCCTCCTTTCTTCGGGTTTGGAACCGGTAACATCAACTACTGAGCTACTCAATCCACTCAGCAGGCGGAGTTTCTTATCCTTTTGATATTACCACAGGGCTTCGACAAGGTGACTTATCCTCGTTATTGTTCTATCCTGTCTTCGAAACGTTTGTCAGAACATGTGAAAATGACGCGAAGGGAATAACTATGGGTCGACTACTCAGAAGTAACATTAACCTGTACTGTTTGGCCTTCGCAGATGATCTAGTTATTCTTTCTATCAATAGACAAGAATCAGTTCAGTCCCTTCATGAACTTCATGAAATTGCAGCTAAGACTGGGCTCCAAGTATCGTATGAAAAACTCAGTAGGCCTACATGGAACGATCCGCTCGTTACCTATATGGGAAGCATATAAACACTAAATTCGGCAAAATTAATCAAGTGAATAAGTTGAAGTACGTATTGGAAGTGATTCAGCCATCAGGCTTGAATCGTGAAGCAAATAAGGAGAGAATCTCAAAATTACAGCAGGCCTACCGACTCACCTGGAACAGAGATAACAAAAAATCAATACCCAGGAACGCAAAATTAAGCCATTATAACTCAGTTATCAAACCTGAAGCACTATACGCCTCAGAAAACTTGATCATTGGAGGCAGATCACTGATTAAAGACATACAGAAACAGGAGAGGAAAATATTGAAGAAAATCCTCGGTCCAGTCTACTCAGAGGGAATCTATATGAAACGAAAATCTCGGGAGCTTTATTAGCATTCTGAAATTATCACCGACTCCATCAAGACGAGGCCATTATAGTTCTATGGAAACATTTTCAGAATGAACAATGACAGGTTCACCAAAAGGATTCTCAACCTTGCTATCTCAGTGAAAGCCAAGAACAAGTGGCTTAGTGAAATATACTGTAAAGAGACCTTCACCACGAAATTGGCATCTTACATAACATTGTTCAAGATCGACTCCAGTTCAAAAAAGTCGTCAACAACAATAATTTTGTTGAGAAAATGAATACCAGGACCAATAAATCATGGACTGAAGAACGGTGGAAACTGTTCAGTGCCCAGATGAAGAGATTGTGGGAGAACGTCAGCTAAATAAATTCTATCGTTCTCTACACATGGGAATAACGCTGTAAAAATAAATAAATAAATAAATAAATAAATAAATAAATAAATAAATAAATAAATAAATAAATAAATAATTGTGGCGATACAAAATAAAATGGCTGCCAACATGACTGGTGATTTTCTTCTTTCTAGGACAGGAAAGTCGTTGTAGCGTCGGAGCGGGAAAGAGTAGGATGATTCCGAAGGTGTGATTTGTTGCTAATGAGCAAAGATTGCTGAATATCATGGAGATACAATAGTGTATAGACAGGAATTTCAGAGGAGAACATTGAAAATTGCGGTGTTTTGAAGACTTGATGGCAAAAAGTCGAAGTCCATGCAAAGCGGGCAAAAGAATACCGAGAACGTATCACACTACAAAGAGAAGCGAACGACAGACACCCGCCGAGCAAGTACTTGGGTTTAGACGGCGCCGCAAAGCTTTGGAGACTGTGCGGTGGTGAGTTGTGGAGACCGGCCGAGTGAGGCCGCAGGACACACCAGTACTTTTCTTACCACACTCGTGTACTCAACAAGGTATTGCTGACAAATAAACTCTTTATATTGCGTCCCCATGTGCGTAAAGCTATGCACAGAACACGAACAGAACTTAACACTGTACAAACCTATTTTACTTGCACGCATCGTTCATGAATATTTACAAATAGTAGAGTTTTAATTATTCGCTATCGTTTATGATGGAAGATAAAGTTTTATGCAGCATATATACGTCACAGGTGTTAATGTAACATTTTATTAGCACAAGCGAGGAAACCGCTGGATTTTTGTACAGAATTACACATTTCGTCACGTTATGGCCAGCCTGTGTAATAACGGGAGACGCATAGCGATGTTCTGTTGTCTTCCTATCGAGTTTCAGAACAGTAGATCTTGTTCAATGCAAACTGTAGTGACGAGATTACGGATGGAGGAGGCCTTTAACTCCCACAGCTCCAAGGGCCTTCATGGCCAACATTGATATGGGGTTTGTTTCTGACGAGACAACGTCTACACACATTCGAACATTCAGTATTACGGTCACATTATGAGTTAGAACATCGGAACGGTAGATCCAATCAAAATTGTTGAGACACTCTGGAGCTCAAGTAAATACCATAGAGGAGAGGGCCTTAAAAAGTGGCGGTTATCAGTGAAACTAGAAAACATACGGAGGTGATTACCATGCCAAAAGATAGAGGATCTGATGTCTCGAATGTTCAGAACTCCAAAATAAACATAAAGGAAGGCAGGGGCCGGAAATTTGAAAGTGCAAGGAAAGTACTATCGAGTTAAACCGCCGAATATCAATTTCTACCTCATTTGTGGGGTGCTGTTAGAGAGTTCTCTTTGAGATGGAGACGCTGGTATCAGGCCAGTTGCCATACAACCCTTAGGCACAAATTTACTTCGGGTTGAAAATGTGAGACATTTTAATATGCTTCTTATAGATATCGGAATGTGGTGTATGTATGAGAGAATGGAGAATATTACGTCCAATATTACGGTACCGTTTTGGTAGACTTGGGACAATTAGGACAGGCGTTACGCGGAAAGCCAGCCTTCAGGCCTAAGGGTAGCAAGTCCCTCTTACCTGATTTCTCGGGAGGTCAGCGGTCTGAGGCCTTCTTCGGGGTCCAATCAGCCCACGTGAGAGGATATGACTGACGGTGAGATAGTGGCCTCGGTCTAGAAAAACAGCTGAGAGGACCACACGTCACCTCGTGGAGTTGAGCAGCGGTCGTTAGGTAGGCCAAAAATGTCAGAGCTGTAGGCACAGGAGGGTGGGGGTAGTTTGATTCGATTATGTGGTGAACGGTATTTTTAAATGTAAAGAATGTGCTGAAACTTACGCTTAGGCTATATAATTAGCCTTCAGCGACATCAGGTGAGCAGCCAGGAAAGTCAGTTGGCAGCGAATAATAAGCTCAGCGAATAAAAATATTGTCACCTGTGGAGAAGTCAATACAAGCATCATTTAATACCGCGCACCTCTGCCTCGGGACTTAACAGCCTGTTTCGGTTAGGAAGAGAGTCCACAAGGTTGTACAGGTGCGTCGTATCCAGGTTAAGCCACTCCCTGAGGATTTGATCGCACAATTCCATCAAATTGCGTGGATGCTGGTGTCGGCGTTTTACCCGCTGTTCCAACACGTTCCACAGATTTTCAATGGGATTCAAGTCAGGAGATTTTATAGGCCCATCGAGATGCAATAGGGTGGGGGTGTGTTCATAAAACCAGTCACATACGGGTCCAGCCGTATGAACATTGCTGTTATCATCTTGAAAAATCGGGTTATCGTGCAGATGTTGACTGACCTGATCATCCAGAATGTTACAATAAACATACTGGTTCATGTTTATGGTCAACTCAATGAGAGGGCCCATTCCACTATATGGAAAAGACCCGGAAAACATCAGACATTCACCTCCGGCTTGAACCTTACCTTGCACACATCCAGCATGGCCTTCTGTACACTCGACGACGTGCGTCACTGGAATAGAGGCAAAACGTCATTTGTCAGACCAGTCTGCTACTGTCCACGTTCAATGATTTGTAGCATATTGAAGACGCTCATCTTTATGTGCCTGCGTGAGCAATGGCCTCTTGCGAGGTGACTGACACCATATGTTCATTGCATGCGCTAACAGGTTGGGATGTACCTTAATTCACTAACTGCAGCAATTTCTGTCGGGTTTGTAAGCGATTTTGATTCACAACCTGTGAAAGGCGTCTCCGGTCCCTCTCAATCAGGATCTTTTTCCTACCGCAATTCTGACGTCGTGTTTCGTGGCCACCACTGCTGGTAGACAGTTGAACAGTCCGCTGCGAAACACCAACAAATCCAGCAACTTCACGCACTGTATGGCCATGGGCACGGTCAAACACGATTGGCCCTTTTTGCCACTCTGTCACTTACATCTACCCATATTGATGTACACTGTCCACTTTAAACATCAATGTCTCGCTGATCACTACTGCCTTATGCTCACGTGGAGCCAGTGCTCGTGCGGTTGAGCACGCGACTCGTTCATTGCGCTATCTGTACAGACTTAACAATCCAATTGTGCTTGCGCACTAGGGTGACTAATTTTTTTCCGATGGGCTCATCAGCAACCTAATAACCGTACAGAAGAATTAAGTTAATCGGTTTTTGAATTTCGTGACTTGTAAATAACTAAATTGCCTCTTTAACAAGTTTTTCATTTTACACGAATTGAGACGTTTGTCGGGCGACGTTGTTACGAAATCCGAGCGGGGAAGTCCCTGCCAGACGCATTTCATATACGTGATAAGCAAAACTTTGCCTGCATTGCACTAAACTACTTGTCATTTCAGAGCCAACAAAATAGATTAACACAAACAAACACAAACAGAAAACAAATCCCATTTGGTGGCTGCTGTTTAATAATCTCAATCAAGACGGTCATTAATAACGTTAAAACAAAGCTCCAGGAAGAGAAAAACATCCGCTGATATTGACATGTGAATTATTATATCCACACACATGTCCCTGCAGGGAGTGTATTGGTGATGTGTCAATCACGGTTCTTTTTGTTAGTTGGCGGTTTAACACTGACACACCATTAAATTTGCTAGCCGCACGATGTGTTTCTGCCAACGTGACTGACTAGTCGCAGCTTCAAACCTCGGTGCTGTCAACAAGAGAAATAGATACAGTAAGTGTTTGTTAGCCGCCACTCACACACAAGTGTTAAAAAAAGAAATTTAGAGATATCCATCAAATGCTCTTGATATAAATGTTCGTTTATCATTTCGGTAATATTTTCCTGTCGTTCAATAAGGGCTACATGATCAGCGCACAGTACATCATTTACAGGAACAGTCGATTCCACTAATTTCGTTGCCAATTTTAATTTATCGCGTGAATGGTTGATACAGTGTTTTACACAATTAGAACTACACTTTATTTCTGGTAATAATAATAATAATAATAATAATAATAATAATAATAATAATAATAATAATAATAATAATAATAATAATGATGATAATATCAGTAAATCAGGGGGCAATCAAACGGACAGATAAGATTACATGTCTTGACGGGTGGATAGAACCAAACATCTCTGTGAAAGAAGCTTTCGCGTCGGCCGTGAATAAAATGGAAATGACTTATCAACTGACCAAAGACGTTGACAACAAAAAGTTGAATGCAAATCTCAGACATTGTTGCGCCGTCATAAGAACAGAGTCTTTGCATGCAGCGGAATGTCTTGTTATGAACAATAAAGTCCTGAGAAAGAAAGAAAGAAATATCTTAAAGAAAATTCTTGGTCCAGTTAAATACTAAGATGAATATAGACGTATGAGCTGTATACTCGTGTCCAGAAGTTCTCTCGTATAATGCGGAGAAGGAGAATTGTATTTTATGGCCACTTGCTAAGAATGAAACCAACCCGATTATCGAACCAGATCTTTACCTATTTTAAAGATAAGAAGACCCAGCCAAGTTGCTTCAGGGAGGTGGGAAGGGACCTACAGGAGATGGGGACCATTTATGACGATATACAAGAACGCAACTCATTCAGTAGAAAACTAAAAGACTACCAGGTGTTTCAAGAAAGGCCAAAGTTGAAGACGGGAAAGACGTGAACGCAGGTAAGAAAAGAGCAACACCGGAAACAAATAAAGAGCACTGGGTGAAGATCAAAGCTCAGAGAAGAAATAACGTGGTCCTTAGTACACCGATACGAACTAATAATAATAATAATAATAATAATAATAATAATAATAATAATAATAATAATAATAATAATAATAATAATAATAATATAGCGGAAACATTTGGCACGATTGAGAAAGGTGGACTTGAAGATATACGGAAAACAGAAAAGAAAATTGTAAGAAACATTCTGGGTCCAGATGAAAAAATTGGGAGAGGAGACTCAAAACTAACAAAGAATTGTATAAAAGAACAGAAGGAGTGGTTGAACTGATAAGGAAGAGGAAGTTACAAATCCACGGATTATTGACGAGGAACGATAATAGACTAAAAAAAGAGAATCTTTGAATTCCTTAGGAAGAGGAAGACAGACCGGAAGTGAGAAGATGGGGGTTCCAGAGGATTACATCACGGACGACAGAAATAGAAGTTCCCCGGTTTCCAGGAGACTGGGAAACGCTAGTGAGGAAAGGGAAGAGCTGAATAAGGAAATAGGACAAAGTATCAAAGATACCGGCAGAGAGTGAAGGCAAAGAAAACAGCAAAGAAGAAATAAAAATAGAAAATAAAAATAGTTTGGCTGCAACTACAGTGTTACATATACCGATATTTTATTTGATGCCATTTATACCGTCTGCGTGTCAATTTCAAGGTTCCATTTCAGTCTACCAGACAGCAGAGAAACTGAAACTCTGTTGGATGATCCAAGCATGAGTTTTACTTAATTTTGAGTCTAAACACTGAATGTGCACTATGAAATAATTTAGTATTCAATTTTGTTGGTGCTGATGTGAATTCGGGGAAGTATAATTGCTGCCGTAAGTTAAATGAGTGTCCGTTTGAAGAAAGCGAGTCAGTAGTGATGAACAGGTCTTTTGGCTGCGAGTTTGAGTGACAGGTATTGAATCAGGATCCTAAATATACAAATAAATACACCTGTTTAGAAAAAAATCACAGAATTTCTAGGGTAGACCTCTATTTTCTAGTTGACATTTCACGGTATTCACGATTTTTAAACGTTTGACGAATGCTGTAGAAATGAGACAGTTGTAAGTATTGTACACTTTGTGGGATGTTCATTCTTCTCTCTGTGACAAGTATTCGCTAAGGGACGGTATTGCGTTGATTATAATTTGCCTGTTTCGGAAATTGCCTAGTGGGGTGGGCGTCTTGTCTTGATTGACACCCAACTAAGCTGGTGTCCCGCAGGGCTCTTTACTAGGTCCATGCTAATGGCGTGCACAGTGAGTTGCGGAGCTATTGTATTCTCCTCTGAATAAAACAAGTGACGGCCATCACAGTATGACACCACATTTCGACACTTTTGTTGTTTCTAGTGTCAAGTATCCTTGTATTGGGAGAACCATCGACCATGAAAATTCGATAGGGATTTGTAGTTCCCTGATAGATCTTTCATTAGTATGGACATGAAACTAAAGAGGATATATTGTTGGTGCCTGGTCGATTATAGGCGACAGCCTGAGAATCAAAGCAAGTTAACAATCAGAAAAGCAATTCAGAAATACTTTCTGGCCGAATAAACAGTTCTGACTTAGTTTACAGCAAGAGAAGTCAACATGTGGTGTTTATTATTGCGACACTTTTGGTTCTCTCCATGGAACAGTAACATTGCGAATTCATAATCGAAATAGGTAGACGGATTTTTTCAAGGGCTTCATTCGCGTTTTCATACGATGTGGGCATGTTAATAGAATATATTAATTTATCCATTCATTTAACAGTTGCAAAATTAGGACTCGCGCTCTTTCTCGCAGGGGCACGTAAATTATAAGATAAAAAAACCTATTTGACATTCGGTTACAAACAAAAAGTAATTAAGCTTAACATTTGTTTGAAAAAAATATATAATAGAAGGAGAAACCCACACAAACAAACAAACAAACAAACAAACAAACAAACAAACAAACAAACAAACAAACAAACAAACAAACAAACAAACAAACAAACAAGCACAAAGAATGAAAGAAAGAAAGAAAGAAAGAAAGAAAGAAAGAAAGAAAGAAGGAAACAAACAAGCAAAAACAAAGAAAGAAACAAACACGCAGACACAGAAGCAAACATACAAAGAAACGAAATCAGAAGAAAAACACCAAACAGAAGACAAAAATGAAACATAATATAAAACAACACATTGAAAGCAATTAAAATAGTGTTCGAATATAAACCATTTTAACTATACGTAATGACGAAAAAGAGAAAACGAGTGTGGTGGCGAGTAGTGATGGGATAATCCAATACAAAATAATCGCTTATTCTATTGTTGGATTATATTTCTCATTGGATTGTTTCTCAATTATTCATTCGAATGAATGAGGCAATTGAATAATACATGCTTTCGAAACAATTGATGAAGCGTGATGTTAAGGCAGTTAATTCACTCATTTAGCTTTAGTTTGGGGATACGTTTGGAAAAAGTCGTATTTAAATTTTTCATAAGAGCTCATCTATTCGCTTATTTCGATCGATAATCCGTCCGACACACTTAAATCGAAAAATTGATACATGACGAATCCAAATATTCTATGCGATACAGCTGAATGATATTTGAAACTCATTGGATTATTTTATTAGATTATTTAAATAATCGGCTGGAGATTATTCGAATACTAAAAGTATTCTATTATCCCATCACTAGTGGCGAGCACCATGTTGGTGTTTAAGTTCAAAGCTGAATATTATAATTTTAAAACACGCCTACATTTGATATGAATGTTACTACCCTACATGCCACACTAGTCCTAGTATACATCAAAGAGTTTGAGATATTCGACAAGAAATCTTGCATGTAGTCTTAAATGTTGAGAATATTTAACATTGCTGACAGCAGCTGGGAGTGATTTCGAAAGACGAGACACCGTCTCAAAGATACCGGTAGAGAGTGAAGGCAAAGAAACCAGCAAAGAAGAAATAAAAATAGAAAATAAAATAGTTTGGCTGCAGCTGCATTGTTCCGTATACCGATATTTTTTTGATGGCATTTATACCGTCTGCGTGTCAGTTTCAAGGTTCCATTTCAGTCTACCAGACAGCAGAGAAACTGAAACTCTGTTGGATGATCCAAGCATGAGTTTGAATTAATTTTGTGTCTAAACACTGAATGTGCACTATGAAATAATTTAGTATTCAATTTTGTTGGTGCTGATGTGAATTCGGGGAAGTATAATTGCTGCCGTAAGTTGGCGGAGTGGTTGGCGAGAATATTGAGGGAAGTGGTGGATCGAGTATAACATTATTATGGAATGAGGGCATTGAATGGAATTTGGAAGAAATGAATGATACCAGGTACATCAAATATAAACCGGAATATAAAATTAGCGACTCTGGTAATGAATGGAAATGTGTGGGGCTTTGTGAGGATGTTGGTGGGGATGTTCTGAGTTGTGGTATTGTTGCGTTACATACAAAAGAGCGACCACTCGCTTCAGTACGACATGAGCGAGCAACAGGTACACACGTCCGTTGCACTGCGCATCATCATCATCATCATCATCATCATCAAGTTTCTGATGAAAGAAGCTACCAAAACTTCGGAAATTTTGAGAAGGTTCTATGCACAGTTTGGGGACGCAACCCTTTCAAAGACCCAGGTGTATTAATGGCACAAGCAATATCAATCAATCAATCAATCAATCAATCAATCAATCAATCAATCAATCAATCAATCAATCAATCAATCAATCAATCCTGATCTGCATTTAGGGCAGTCACCCAGGTGGCCGATTCCCTATCTGTTGTTTTCCCAGCCTTTTCTTAAATGATTGCAAATAAATTGGAAATTTGTTGAACATTTCCCTTGGTAAGTTATTCCAATCCCTAACTTCCCTTCCTATAAAGGAATATTTGCCCCAATTTGTCCTCTTGAATTCCAACTTTATCCTCATATTGTGATCTTTCCTACTTTTAAAGACACCACTCAAACTTATTCGTCTGCTAATGTCATTTCACGCCGTCTCTCCACTCACAGCTCGGAACATGCCATTTAGTCGAGCAGCTCGTCTCCTTTCTCCGAAGTCTTCCAAGTCCAGATTCGCAACATTCTTGTAAAGCTACTCTTTTGTCGGAAACACCCAGAACAAGTCGAACTGCTTTTCATTGGAATTTTTCCAGTTCTTGAGTCAAGTAATCATGGTGAGGGTCCCATATACTGGAACCATGCTCTAGTTGGGGTCTTACCAGAGACTTATATGCTCTCGCCTTTACATCCTTACTACAACCCCTACTGCACGACAACGCAAGGCCACGCTCTGCTCTTGTAACAGGAGAAGAGCAGGCGGACACCTCTGGAACACCCTCCTTGTGACTACCACTTGTTTGGACCACTGCAAGATGAACTCGGAGGAAAGCGATTTCATGATGATAAAGCGATAGAGGAGTACGTGCGCAACTGACTACACACGTTCTTCTTATTTCTTCGAGGACGGCATCAAATAGTTGTCAATTATGTGGCAAAAATGTGTGTCAAATTTGGTAGACTATGTAGGTG
Organism: Anabrus simplex; assembly: GCF_040414725.1. Taxonomy (NCBI): domain Eukaryota; kingdom Metazoa; phylum Arthropoda; class Insecta; order Orthoptera; family Tettigoniidae; genus Anabrus; species Anabrus simplex. Next base: position 7,985,222 of record NC_090275.1, on the reverse strand, counting down.
CTCATTGTGTATTTGTCGGTGTATTCAATAAAACTGTAAAGAAAATATTACGTTTTATATTAGTATTTCCATTCCAAGTGTTTCTATATTGTACATAAACTTAGTACGTTGTGCAGGACTCTTTTGACTATTATTTATACTTAGTTGATTTCACTTGGTAAAGCCTAAGCTCGGATCTGTAAATTGATATCATGTTTCGGAAATTTTCATAAAATTCTCAAACATTTCACATTTTCGTCACGCACTAAACAAGTGGCATGCGGGCGTGCATTATCCTGTAGGAAAACACCCCCGGGAATACTGTTCATGAATGGCAGCACACGGTGATTCTTCATTCATTGCTCATAATGCAAGGAACAGTATGCTCTGATCATAATGTTAACTCTGACGATGATCCTATCTCTAATATTACATTCGTATTTAGGAGCACATGATCTTTTTTCGCACCGGTCAAAGATAAATTCCATCACATATCATGCGAACAAGGTTTTCCATTATCAACTAATATCCCGCACGTGCACCAGAAATTGTGCGCTGCTATCAGCGATATCAACAACACTCTGCTATGGGACTGGTTACAACATTCAGCCATGAAAGCTTCAAAAGTCACCTGTACAGAATTAACGTTGTGAAATCCGGCTCCTTCAGCGAATGGTCAGCGTTATCACCTACGATCCAGAGGGCCCCGGGTTCGATTCCCGACCGGACCGAAGACTTGTAAAAACTTGTTACATGCACCACCTTGTTGTACCTGCTGTCGCGTTTCAGCCAGGAAGGACCTTTATAGCCAGGATCCACGTGAACACTGTAAGTCAAACTTATAACAGATCGAAGACCAGAGTTCAGTGCTCGCTGCTGTTTGCTCACGAGTCTCCTGACTCAGCCGGCTATTGGATGGACGTTACTGGCGATTAATACCACCATGTGGGGAACACCATGAGTCTACGTACTTAGAAAAAGTATCATTATGTAAAGAACACCACGGTCTGGGCGTTGCCTGTGCATCCCACCGAGGCGGGGAAGCAGGCGCTTGTTCCTTGTTCAGAAGGTGCCGTGCGCTGCGCTGCAATGTGTTGTTTTTCCTGTGTTCAGAATGGGTCTACGTTGCCCGTGATTAGTACCACTATGTGGGGAACACCATGAGTCTGCATTTAATATGTGCAGTACCCTTATGTGAAGAACACCATGGGTCTGTATTACCTGTGATTGGTGCCATTATGTGTGACGTACCATGGGTCTACATTATCTGTGATTAGTGCCACTATGCGAGGAACACCACGAGTCTTCGTTCCCTGTGATTAGTACCAATATTTATTTATTTATTTATTTATTTATTTATTTATTTATTTATCTATCTATTTATTTGTTTTCAATAGTGGTGAAGTCAGGACTCATGGTCCTCTCTTACACTTAACCACGTCATTTTACAGAAAAACCGTAGAAAATATTGAATATTTTAAAAGAAACTAATTTGTATCATAGTAGGTTCGAACCCCACTGTCGGCAGCCCTGAAAATGGTTTTCCGTGGTTTCCCATTTTCACACCAGGAAAATTCTGGCGCTGTACCTTAATTAAGGCCCGGCCGCTTCCTTTCCACTCCTAGCCCTTCCCTGTCCCATCGTCGCCACAAGACCTATCTGTGTCGGTGCGACGTAAAGCAACTAGCAAAAAAAAAAATGTATCATAAATTCAAAATAAATACATCATAATTATACCAATATGAACATATCATTTGTAAAACTACTAAATGAAATTTAATGATAAGTAATAAATTATTTTAAAGAAAAATTAACTAAATTATACACACATCCATACATCACCATTCACCCGTCAAGATTCACACCGTGGGCTTATGCATCTAAGAGATACCTTGTGTAGGCAGACTTGAAAGACTCTAATGAGTTACTACTTCCGATGTTATTTGGAACAGAGTTCCATAATCTACTTCCCGTCGCAATAAATGAGCGATTATAGGCAGCTGACCTGCTAAAGGGAATGGCAAGAGTAGTAACAGAGCGTTATTATGCTGGTGAAAAGAGGAAAGGTATGTAACGTTTGATGACAGGTACAGGGGAGTTCTCTCAGTTAGTGATCTGTACACCAAGAGGGCTACATGAAGATTTCTGAGTTCTTCAAATTTCAGGAGGGAAAGTTGCTTGTAATAAGGTGTGACATGAGTGTCGTAGCGTAAAGAAAATATAAATCTGATGCAGGAATTCATGGTGCTTTCTATTTTTCTAATTTGTTCTTTCGTTGTATCTATGAATACAGCATCATAATAGTAGAATAAAGGCAGAACTAATGTTTTTAAAGCCTGACTTTCATATTTAACGGTAAAATGTTATGGTGGTATTTCAGAGGATGGAGTGAGGCATATACCCTGTTACAGATACGTGTGACGTGTTCATTCCAATTTAGGTTTTCATTTATAATAACACCTAGATTATTTACCGAGTTTTTATAAGGAATTTTGGTGCCAGATAGAGTGAGTGAAGGGATGTCTAACGACTTTGTCATGTTTATCAATTCCGATTGTCCAACTATAATAACTTTTGTCTTGGAGGGATTTATTAATATAGAGTTCTCACAAGCATATGATGATATATTTTGTAAGTCAGCATTGATTTTATCAGTTGCTAGACGAATATCTCCCAAATTTGTGTGATAATATATCTGGAGGTCATCCGCATATATATGATAGGTACAATATTCAGTCGAGATGCTATGTCGTTTATGTATAAAATAAAAAGCAATGGTACAAGTGCAGATCCTTGGGGTACTCCTGCGTGTTTCATTGCCCAATGAGAAGTCTTATTCTTTATAACGACACGTTGTCTGCGGTTTGTGAGGTAAGAGCTAAAGAGTTGTAAAGCAGTCTGATTTAGATGAAGGGATTTTAAATCGGCTAGCAATATGTCTAAGTTAACAGTGTCGAATGCACTTCTAAAATCAAGAAGAATAAGTAATGTGACCTTCTGTTCACTCATTGCGTATCTAATGTCATCTGTAACCTTCAATAGGGCAGTGGTCGTGCTGTGTCCCTTTTTAAAGCCTGACTGTAATTGGTCAAACAAGGAATATTTGTTAAGATACCCCGTTAGTTGCCGATGGATTATCCGTTCGAAGGGTTTGGAGAGAGATGAAAGTATACACACAGGTCGATGGTCTGATAGGGAAATAGTTGGAGGGTTTTTTGGTACCGGATTTATGATTGCATCTTTCCATACGCTTGGATATGTTCCAGAACTGAAGCAGAAATTATATATGTGAGTAATTGCTGAGCAAATAATATCTATGATGCGTTTAATGATGATGATGGGGAGATCATCAACTCCAGTGGCATTTGATTTGACCAAAAGCAGTTCACACTTCATCTCAGGTTGATTAACAGTAAGGAATTTAAACATTGGTCTATTTGGTGGCGGTTTAGTCAGTAATGTGTTAATTGCACGAGTTATAATCTGTGGTTGGTACTTAATTTTAACGACAGAGAAGTGTTTATTTAAGTCGTCGAGTGATATATCTGGGTTGCGATGGTTAGGTGCAAGTTTCCCTTTTCCCATGGAGCGGAGCTCTCGCCATGTGCTTCGTGCATTCATATTATTATTGACTAGCTGTTGGTAGTGAGAGTATTTCTTATTTCGGATCAATACTTTAATGTTGTTGCGTAGAGACCGATACTGTTCAAGAACATCAGGAGAGTTGGTTCGTCTATATAGCCGATGTAATGAATCTCGATGGGGCATCGTGCGTTTGATGTCATCAGTTAGCCATGGCGAGGGAGGTCTAGATACTTTAACTCTACGTTTCGGAGCATGCTTATAGGAGGAACAACATAGTTCTGCTTTATCAGTGATTAGAACCATAATGATTTTGGACTCCTTTTGGATAAAAAGCATCATCTCAGAAAATAACGCATTGTGGATTGGATCCACATATTGTTTTGGACTCATGGTCATTCTTGTATTATCATTTGTTTTAGCTTCTAGTCAGTGGAAACATTTTGAACTTTTAACTACTGTTTCATTTCTTTGCGCCTCGTACCATTACGGGCCGATGACCTAGGTGTTATTCCCATTTAAACAACAAACATCATCATCAACATCTGTTTTCACCCGTTCATATAGATAGTGCTATCCAGTTAGTTACAATCACTGTGTTTGAGAAGGATTTGATAGAATAAGTCATGATGTTTTATATCTTGATTCTCTTATTCCTAGTTATACTTTTTACGTTCTTTTAACGGACGTAGCCGTGTTGAAACACCGGATCCCGTGAGATCTCCGAAGTTAAGCAACATTGGGAGTGGTCAATATTTGGATGGGTTGCCACGCGCTGTTGGTGGGGGGTAAGGGAATGGAGGAGCGGAAATAAACTGGCCACCCTACCGCACGTAAACTCCGGCTCAGGAACGCCTCTGCCTTCGGGCAGAATACACCCTTACCTTATCTCAGTGGAAGTAAGTTATATTATATTACTTGAGAAACTCACCTCGAAATATCGTGTTAATTCTGGAATACTTCAGGGATCTAATTTAGACCCCTTGAAATTTTATATATTTAACTTTCACGTGAACGAGTAAAGTATTATGATTCTCCGGTGAATGCCTACAAATTCAAGATATTCGAAGTCATTTCAACCTTCAACCTCTGTGGCGTAGTGGTTAGTGTGATTAGCTGCCATCCCCGGAGGCCTGGGTTCGATTCCCGGCTCTGCCGCGAAATGTGAAAAGTGGTACGGGGTCCACTCAGGCTCGGGAGGTCAACTGAGTAGAGGTGGGTTCGATTCCCACCTCAGTCATCCTGGAAGTTGTTTTCCGAGGTTTCCCCACTTCTCCTCCAGGCAAATGGCGGGATGGTACCTAACTTAATGCCACGGCCGCTTCCTTCCCTCTTCCTTATCTATCCCTTCCAATCTTCCCGTCCCTCACCAAAGCCTCAGTTCAGAATAGCAGGTGAGGCCGCCTGGGCGAGGTACTGGTCATCCTCCCCAGTTGTATCTCCAACCCAATGTCTCACGCTCCAGGACACTGCCCTTGAGGCGGTAGAGGTGGGATCCCTCCCTGAGTCCGAGGGATAAACCAACTCTGGAGGGTAACCAGATTAAGTAAGTAAGAAAGTAAGAAAGAAAGATATGACGTACGAGATATATTGAATTGGATGATCAAAAACAAAATGGAACATGGTGAAATGTGTGTGAATGTCTTTTACCTGAATTATATTTTCACTCATGTTTGCTTACGTGTTAGGATACGATAAACTAAGATGCCTGAATGACCTCTCCTGTGACCAAGCCTAAGATGAACCTTGTTTCTGCCACTCGGTTCTTGTATTTCATAGATGCAGATGCTGGATCACCCTCTACAGTAAATACCAGAAGTGTAATTAAGTTGATAGATGAGAACCAGTTAAAAACTTGTTGGAAACCACTACTGTCAAGGCTAGTAACAGCCATATACCTTGGAGAAATACAGCTCAGCGCTACGGTAAATACCATCAACCTCTACTTGAGCACCAATCAAAGGCAGCTAGTGTCCCGAGACTTTCAATAACTCTTCAATAACTGAGATGCAAATAAAAGTGTGTTCAAATTTATCTCCCCGATTTGTTTGTGCGACATGACAGCTGAAACATGTTTCTACACTCTTAATTCTATTGCTATTGTTGTATTATAATTTTTATCTCCAGTATATTAACACACCCACCGTAAGAAGGATGATGTAGTCTTGGGACTGAGCTCATTAAAATATCTTAGTAATTGCGTGACTTTTGCTCCGATCATCGGAGCCGCCTCGGTCGGTTTCTATGGTAACCGCGTCATAAATCGCGCAGCCAATCAGACATAAATATCAGAGCGAGCGAGGGGGCGATCTTGTAGGAGTAGGGCCCCAACTGGATTCCTTTTAGACTCGAAAGGGTTCACCGAAATATTGTCAGCGGTTAGAATTATTGTCCTCATTTGTAGAGGCATGAGTCTGAGGTAAATGACACTGAGGTACAAGGCGATACATGTGGCAGACTTCTTAGGTTCGCTGAGTGGTGGGCTTTGGTGGAAGTTCACGTCAAGCCACAAATTTCCTTTATTCAGAATGTAACTAATTTAATGTGTTTGATGCCGGGCTGAGTGTTCAGACGGTTAAGGCGCTGGCCTTCTAACCCCAACTTGGCAGGTTCGATCCTGGCTCAGTCCGGTGGTATTTGAAGGTGCTCAAATACGACAGATTTACTGGCACGTAAATGAACTCCTGCGGGACTAAATTCCGGCACCTCGGCGTCTCCGAAGACCTTAAAATGTAGTTAGTGGGACGTAAAAGCAAATAACATTAATGTGTTAGATCTTTTAACAAGTAATATGCATGTTTACAACAGCGCTCTCAACGTTGTCAAACAGGAACCTCTTTGTAAAACAGGTACTTAACGCTTCGCTTCAGCGAGTCACGAAAACTATCGACTCATTTTCGAATGTTATAGATTCCTTCACGGATGGAGGTGACTGTTTGATGGTAGGCCTTGAACTAAGCATAATGTATTCATCTTGAAATTATTTGAATGAAAATAAATAAATTCAGCAATATTGTATGTTGTATGGGCGACCGTTTCAGCATTCACAACTCACAAGTAGTTACGTAACTCTAGAGTGGCTAGACTGGCGATAGTCCGCTCGGTACACTGTTTGCCTCTAAAGCTCTCTCTTGTTGAAAACCACTTAAGATAACCATGTTATTTTATTAATTTATATAAAATATGTCTCAGTGAGATCTTAAAACTGATTCATGACTTATTTCCGATGACAGTAGAAGGTGGAGAGATTTAAACACCTAAGAGAATGGATAGGAACTGGGCTGATAGAAAAAGAAGCAATGGGAGCTCGAATAAACTAAATGATTTTAGCAAACAAACTAACTATGAACCTGTACACCAAGAAGAATATTTCGATGATTGCAAAATGGAGACAATACGAGACAGTGGTCCGCCCTGAAGCCTTATATGCAACATCAACTATTATCCTAGTAGATAAGAACAGAAGTATTTAAGAGATTAGAAATGGTGGAACGAAATATTCTGAGAGGGACAGTGAAGAAGAGAGGACGGTCAGATTAGCAGACCAGAGAACCAACAACTGTGTCCATGATAGAGAAAATCTCGGATATCTTACGGACTAGAAAGAACGTGTTCTTCGGATACATTCTGAGGTTAACACTGCAAATAGCACAGGTTCTTGTGAACGAGAGAACCAAAGTACGCTGTTCCAAGAGGTCAAAGGGATCTAGAGGAAATGGGAATACAGGAACCAGAGATATACCACAGAGTGATATTTAAATCAAAGATTCAGGATTGCTCAGATTTTCAGGACAGAACTGGGCCCAAAAGAAAATCATCATGGACAGAAGAGCGAAGAATATTGGAAAGTATGAGAATGAAAGAATACTGGACAAGGAGAAAGACCAGGTGAGACGAAGCATGGTCCTCAAATGGCCGAAACTATAATAACAATAATAATAATAATAATAATAATAATAATAATAATAATAATAATAATAATAATAATAATCGTATGGTCTCAGCTGCTGTGTTCAAGCATTTTAATATGATGCCATTTAGGATACCTGAGTGTCAGTTTCGAAGTTCGCTTTTGCTCTACCAGGTGGCAGAGTGAACCGGATTTCTGTTGGGCGACCTGTGACCGAGCATTTTGTCGAGCAAACACTAGGTGTGGTTAGTAAAAATGTCTGTGCAGTTACGGTTATTAACACTACTACAATAAACGTACTTACGAAGACATTTTACACATTTTCAAGCATATTTCTCGGGAAAATATCTCTTGCACTATATTTTCGCAAACTTTAATTTACACAATTTGAAAATATTAGGATACAAATAAATTAAAAATAAATGGCATATGTAACTTGCAATATTAATTGTATATTTTTAATATGCAGGGTGTACAAGAAATGTTAGGTATATTTTTGAGTTAGGGAAACTAAAGAGTTCGTCGCCATAAGACCTATCTGTGTCGATGCGACGTAAAACATGTGGCAAAAAAATTAATAAAATTACAACTAAAGAGTGGTGGGCAAGGAATCTTAAAATTTGTCAGAGGCTTGCAAGTCTGTAGTTACGCCACTGTTCATGTGTGAAGCCCTACTTTCAGCTCTTGTAACGTAAAGGTGTAATAATTAGTGAGCAATTATTGGTATCCTATCCCTTTGCACAGTGCGGGGAAGCACAAAGTTATACGACGGCGGTGGCATGTGCAAGCTCGGTGCAGCCTCTATACGGCAGACGCTCTGACAAGCTTCTGACGTGTATCACAAAGTACGTGTTGCGGTTGCAGATTAAAATCCATCGATCCGGCTGGGAATCGAACTCGGTGTTCCGAAAACCCAAGTCCAAGACGCTGACCACTTATCCATGATTATTAATTTGAGGGGAAGTACAACTGGACAACCATCTCCTGTTCAAAACTAGGCGTACCTGCTGCATGATTGCAAACTAACGGAAAAACTGCAAAAAGATTAGAAAGATATAAGTGAAATATATTGCAAATGAACTTGAACTTTGCACTCCTGTTAAGTTATTAAATAGAGAAACCCGTGAGAACAGCAAAAGTATGTAATATTGCCAGAGGAATGTGGGGAAGTGAGATGCAACACTTGAGAAGGCTTAGTTCGATTGGTTATATTGTGCACAAATTATTACGCTTTGTCTGAGTACTGTTAAGTGATTTCACTTGTCGTGAATATGGCGAATAAGGGTTTCAAAATTAAAATATTCCATCACATACCATTTTCACAAACCAAAGGTTTTGTTATTCAGGAAAAGTACACAAATTTGAAACCTTGGAAAGACATATATTTGATACAAGGAGACGTCGTTACCGTTTGCATGTTCATCAGTGTCTCTGACTACTGCCGTTCCACCGGCCTACAAACCACCACACAGGGGTGAAATCTTCCTTATTGCATGTGAACTGAAACTTATTTTCGTAACAAAGAATAAACATTGATATCCTAAAGAAACGGTATGAGCTGGATGACAACTAAAATCATATCTGAATTAAAAAGCAAAAGCAAAGTCTTCTCCGTACAGGCCATGAAGGCCCTTGGAGGGGTGGAAGGTAAAGGCTTCCACCATTGTTAATCTCGGCACTTGCAGCTGTCGAGTAGTTAGCTCTACGCCCGGCCGCCTTTGCCCCCAGGAATTAACCTGGTACTCATTTCTAGCTTAGGCTGAGTGAACCTCAGGGCCATGTACACCTCCGGAAGTGGAAATCTAGTTTCTTAAATTTATGACTTCCTGACGGTGATTAGAACCCACGTCCTTCCGGGCGAACCGAGCACGCCTTTACCGCCTCGGCCAGTCAGCCCCTCATATCTGAATTAACCATACCAAAAATTAGTCATAGCCACATTCTTTTACACAGAGGACAAAACGTGTTTTGTAGAGTGTTATTAAAGCTTCATTATTACTACTATATTTTAATATGTTTTATAATATTTTGTTTGTTGAGATATCTATGTTTTTTTAACACTGTTACGGCCTCATTGGACTACGTGTATTTAGCTTTCCAACCTTGTTCATGTATCCTTGCCCACATGTCCTTCATTGTCTTAATGTGACCGTTTCATCCGTCCTTGACCGGGGAAGTCGTTCCGCTGGTTTGATTTCATCTCCAGGTACCGTAAATCCAGGATTTTTTGTTTAAAGTTGCGTCTATCTAGAAAATTTTGTTCTGCTATCCCGCTCAGCCTCAAATCGACAGCCATCTGCGTTTACTTTTAGATTCCAAACTTGTGTTACGGTTTGTTTCGTCAGTCTGCACTGTCAGACATACGGAACACATGACCGAAGAAAGTCAGCCTCCTCTTCCTGATGACGTCTGTTACTTTGCCCACCTTGTTATGCACTTCATTATTTCTGAGCTTTCATGTGCCTTTCTTTTTAATGCGTCCTAAGATTTTAAACAAATGATTCTCAATTGTGCTTATTGTGATTACAAGAAATAAATCTCCACTTTGTGGTAATTGTGAGAAAAGTGAATTATCTTCATTCTATTCAGATCTAAGAAGTACAAGTTAGTAATATTCGTTTGTATACAGCTTCACAAGCGTTGACCAGCAGAGATTCGTCATTTTTATTTATAAAATACGAAATCCGAGGTATTAAATCTTCATTATGGCAAGCCTCTTTGTATTAACTAAGCGTCTCTACAACCCTCTATTTGCAGCTTGCTCTGTCGTCTCGTGTAGTTCTACACCCTCATATTTAAGTAACTAAAAACTATCTAGTATACTCGTGTTTGTCTCCCACTACTTCTCTTACCCTCCATGACCACGTCCACTATCTTTCTCCATTCGCCGCACATAATGTACAGTTTCATCCATCCATCAAGTTCGTTCCTTACTTAGCTTTTACCTCTTCATAATTAGTATCCACCTGCCATTGCCCCCACCTGTTTGCACCGACAATCTCTCGTGTTACTTCCAAGCCTGTTACTTTCAACTTTTAAATGAAATGTCCCGAGTCATCTCAGCTTTCATTCCCGTGCATCAAAGTCGACAGAGTTATCTATCTATCTATCTATCTATCTATCTATCTATCTATCTATCTATCTATCTATATATATATATATATATATATATATATATATATATAAAATTAGAGTTTTGTCTGTACATTGCTCAGAATTTAAAAAGAATTGTATTTTTTTTATATCGGTCGTATCAGCAGTAACAAGGAAATTTATTTTTTAATTTTCCATAATTACCGTATGTATGCATGTATGTATGCATGTATGTATGTATGTATGTATTAATGTACGCGCATCACGAGAAAACGGCTGAAGAGAATTTAATAAAAATCGATATGTGAAGTCGAGGAATAAGTCCATACAATCCGGGCCACGAATAACTTTATTCACGATGAGTGAAATGGTAGTTTAGGAGAAGTCCTACAATTTAATTCTCAAATATTGATATTATAAGTGGTCCTTTCGAGAACTACTATGTAACTAAAGTTATATAGAAGTTATATAGTATTAAATTTGTGATCATATATGTTATACATTTTTTACCGTACGGGCTATAATAACAGAGATATTCATGAATTTGTATTTCTGTTGCCAAGTCCATATCAGCGCCGACTCACAAGAAAATGGGTAAACCGATTTTAATGGAAATCGGTATGTAAAGTCGGGGAAAAAGGAACTACAGTCTACGCTATAAATAATTTTATAAGATGACCTAATATCACAGAGTCGGAAGAAAACTAAATGTGAAGGTCTACAATATAGAAAGCTCGTAAAACTGATCAACAATAACAATACATTGACCATTATTTGTTGTGATGTGCTTTGTGTCTTCTGCTATCACTCATCTCCGATAGATGGGATTACTGCTGCGTACCGAGTACAGTATAACATCCTTCCTGAATACTGGCGGGAAGTAGCTGGGGAGTTAGATGTCTCGCTTCTTTAGAATGCCATTCCTCTGGTTCATAAATGTTCTGATAATACTGGTACGTAACACACTGGTTGATCATAGTATTCCAGCTATTGAATCCCTATTCTGAGGCACTGATTAGGATGAGCAGTGTGCATATTTAACGGAATAATGGCAAAGGAGCGTTCTCGGCTGTCTGCAGCCTGGTCATTCCTGCGCTAGAACCCTGCACTGTTCGTTAAGCGTGAGAAAATGCGCGGTTTTTAATTTGATCGGGAATTTTGTATGATAACACTGCTTTTAATCGCTACATTTCTACCGACGTCATCGAAATGCCCCATGTGGACGTCAGTTAGGAAAACCACTAAGACATTCTTCCTGAGAATTCCGTAGCGAAGCACGGGTACATCAGCTAGTGTGAATGTAAATAATTTAATATTGTGTTTACATTCCACTAATGGTTTATGCAGCTTTCAGAAACGCCGAGATAACGCAATTTTATCGCACAGGAATTATTTTACGTTCCTGTAAAATATAGAGAATGGAGGCTGACGTAATAGAGCAGCTTCAAGTACCACTGGACTGGCCCAGGATCGAATTCACCAGCTCTGAGTCTGAGCCACTAAGCCTCATGAATCTTCTTCTTGTCATTTAAATTCGAGCTGAGACTCTGAGCTGCATGTTTACAACTAATATCATTTTCGGTGTCTGAATGTTGTTCTTCTGCCGGATATAACGTCCTGCCAGAATGTCTTAAGGTCATCGAAGAGTGTTTTCTTTTGGTCACATATGATTGGTCTCCTCCATCTTCTGAGCTGTGATTCTAGCTTTTGACCAACCGTCTAAATTCGCTCATTGACATTAATCCCACTTTCTCACATCTCCACGTTTTCGCCTCTGTTTAGTGGAATTCCAAATGTTCTTACTCTGTCGGTCACTTGTATTACGGAAGACGTGTCCGTACAGAACAGATCTCTTTTCCTTTCAGTTGGCAATGCTATTAGTTCTAGCTATATGTCTAGACGGCGCCCGCAGTTTTCCCAGTGTGGGGGTGGGTGCACAATAACTCACTTCCAAATAATGTTTTCTGCCATAGACAAGATATCAATTTCTTCCATTTCATTAACAACCTGTCGCTAGATGAAGATGAGATGCAATCAACTCAAACCCTCCCATTTCCGTCTCATTTCTTGTTGCTTTGTTAAATGCAGCATTTAGCTGCAGTGAAACAGTTGGATACTTTACTGCTGATATTTTAAGTTCAGAGTTTTTGACAGCTGAAGTTTGATTTTCCTTTTCTGTGATTTGTCAAAAGTTTCAGTTTCAAATAGTAAACTGACCATACAGATTGTAGATTGTAGTTTAAGAACTCATAACGACGATGAAATGCTGCTATTCCATTACGACAAGTATAGCTTTGTTCACAATAAATCATCCACCGTACTATCGCACGCCTTAAAAATAACAATGTACAGGATTTTTCGGTAAGACGAATCGGAGTAACATAAGACGAGAGGAGTACAATAAGTTATCCGCTTTGTAAGCGCGATCTCACAGGATTTATGTTGTTCCAGTTTAATGGTTGAGGGTGCTAGAGGTGTTATGTGTAAATATATCTCCAGACCGTTCGCCGTGCTCTTAGTGGCGCGCAGCTGTGAGCTTACATTTGGGAAATAGTGGGGTCGAACCCCACGGTCGGCAGCACTGAAGATGTTTCCATATTTTCACACCACGCAAATGCTGGGGCTGTACCTTATTTAAGGCCACGGCCGCTTTCTTCCCACTCCTAGCCCTTTCCAAACCCATCGTCCCCATAAGACCTATCGCTATTCGTGATAGTGTTCGGGAACCGTAAACATACATTACTTGGCGTAATCTTATTGCAAATTGGAGCTGTATTTCTATTGGTGGCCTAATGTATGACGTCATTACAACAGAATAATTTATTCTTCAATGGAAAGAAAAACAAAATTACGTCAACTAGGAACAATAAAAGTGTCGAAATGTTGTGTCACACCTTGATGGCAGTCACTTGTTTTATTCGGTGGAGCAATGCACTGTGCACGCCATAAACGTGGACCTAGTAAAGAGCCCTGCGGGACACCAGCTTAGTTGGGTATCAATCAAGACATTTTCAGACATTTCTGGTTATAAGAGTTGATAATTGAGTATCAGTAAGTTCAATTTCTGAAGCAACTGTGGTATGACATGAAAGAATCTAATAAAAGTATTTTCAGGATTCCAGGGCGTTATCTCTTTACCATTCTTGTGGCTGTCCATATCTATCTGCCTAATATTATTATTTGTCTTTAAATTTTCGTTTCGGCCGTCTGTGGACCACGTTTGATAATCTTTGCAGTATTTTTAGCCTTCTCTACCGTCACTCTCCGGCGGTACCTTTTCATCTTTTGTCCTACTTCCTTCTTCTCTTCTGTATAGGACTTCCCTTTCCTCACTAGTGTTTCCCCAGTCTCCTGGAAACTACGGAACTTTTCGACGAATTGTCTAAATTGATTCCTGTCTTTCGTAACTCCCCTCTTCAAGTCCAACCTCACTTCTCGAAACAATTTTAGCTCTACCTTCCTATTACTCAACAATTCAAAGATTATCTTCTTTAGTCTATTATTGTCCATCCTGAACAAGTGTCCAGAGAACTGTAACCTTGTCTTTCTTATCAGTTCAACCACTCGTTCTGTAATTTGATAACATTCTTTGTTGGGTTCGAGTCTTCTCTCCGTATATTTTACATTTGGGCCCAGAATTTTGTTTTAGCATATTTCTTTATCTATTACGGATATCTCCAGGACCACAGTTATGTCCAATGTTTCCCCTGCACACAGACACTCAGATTTAATTACGGTGTCTACGTGCCTCAGTTTAGCCCGATAAGATAAAACCTCTTCGTTGTAGGTATTTTATTATTATTAATAACATTTATTATTATTATAAATCATTTGAAAGAGTTATCATCACTGTAGGACCCCTAGTTCAATAGAAGGTGGAGTAAAACTATCTTAGGTGGCGTGATAGCGCGATCACACACATCTCTTTCTTTCCGATACATAATAAGACCATTAACAGAATATGAAGCAACGCCTGTACGATGATTACAGTTGTACGCCCTACTGAAGTTATTGGGGTTTTCAGCCCCACAGACGAGACGTCAGCTAATTGCTAGGTTTATACTCGCCGTATAACTTCATTCTGATGAGTTGTAATGAAGATATTGTTCTCTGATTGGCTGCCATGAGCTATACGATCCAATCCACGCCCGTTTTGCATCTGAATAGCATTCAGTCAGGACACGAACAAAAGCATACGATAAACTAAATGATTTCTACCAGTTTTTAAACTATGACTAGTAAGTTAGGAAGGAATTACGTTATCGACATTTCAATGCTTGGTGTGGTCCGACCCGTGGTTAATTAGAGACATTTCTCATTTGTGATGTCGTCATCTGGGAAGGAGATGATTATATTTCTATGGAATGAAAGGGGGCTGGCATAGAATAACTCACAAAGGCTTTCTCAGAGAAGATTAAGCAATCGAAACCGTAATGGTTTATGTGTGGCGCACTCTTAATGCAGATGTATGGCATTGAATGAGCACGTGGTCGCTTCTCGTCCACCAGATGTCCAACTTCTGGGGTCAATTATCTGAATGTGCTTCTCCTACGCTGGTGTGCTGCGTGGACAGAGGATGGCAGTCAGGCCCAAAGGGATCGTAAATAGATAATTAATGCTTGGCTGGTTTCTAGCATTTCACGCCAGGATCAGTTAGACTTTCCTAGCTTCGATCCACTTGCGAGCCAAATAGGAAATTGACATTCTTTGCTAACACAACTAGTTAATGTAAGAAAAATAAAATATACAAACGTAATAAATAAATAGAGTAGGCCTACCTAACAAAAGTTTGAGAAAATCAGTTAATGTACGAATTTATTGTACGAATAGGTGTGGAAAATATTTTGTGGCTTTTCGTGTTGACGAAAATCAACCGTTGAAAAATCGAATGAAGTTTAAGAGTTCTAATTTTTCAAATATTTTGAGAACATATAAATGTACCCCACACTTCGGTGCAATGACCATCCCATTCACTAAACTATAAAAAGTATATGACTATTTTTTCCTAAATAATTATCCAAGAGAGTGTATATTGGCATAAAAGCCAATTTGCATAAATATTAGGGGCCCGGCTTATTAGAACCCCTACACGTTATGTTACTCACGCTACATCACGTAGTAGCGGGATAGATGACTCTTCCTACTGGCTAAATTAGTTTTCATTCCAACGTATTTCTGCATACACATCCGCACTCTAGTGATGTTAGTAAGGAAGAAACCTAAGAGGATTGAACGTTAGGTACAAAAACGCGAAACTGAAACAGGTAGATTATTTCAAGGTGTATTCTCCCAGGATGGTAGTTTATTAAGTGAGATTGAATCAAGGTGCAGGCAAGCTAATGCAGTTCATCCGCAGTTGTGACGAAAGGTATTCTGTAAGAAAGAAGTCAATTCTAAGACGAATTTATCTTCACATTTTGCTCTAGGGGAGTGAAACTGGGTGAATCCAGGATACGAGGTGTATTAAAAAAGAAACGGAACTTCTGAAATAGCGCACCAGTCGGCAGAGGGAGCGCGCTGAGTGCACGTGACAGCAGCTGCTATTTGTCGCGTGCGTTACGTGGTGAGCTGCAGCCGTGCACAAGTTCTTCGTCGGATTAGTGCCAAAGTGACAGTGAAATGTTGGTACAAACTTGACAAAGCTATCACAGAGGATCTCCCCGTCCAGAAATAGCACACATGAGTCGATCAAAGATGAAGGTGATGTTGGTTGAGTTTTTTGGCTGCAAAGTCATTGTCCATCAGGAATTTGTCCTCCGTGGTCAGACGGTAAACAAAGAAAGCTACAAGGGGACAAAGACTTTAAATATTACTTATCTAGACTCACAGAGCGCGCTGATGCTATGAGGAATATTGAACACATTCGCGCTGTTCTCAAAAACGTGCATTTTTTACGGACAATGTACCGGTACTAATAATTGAAAAAACACGGGCCCACAATGTGGAAAATGTGGTTGATAAAGCTACATAAAAATCTGTCCACATTTAGGGCAATGTATTGCTTCAAACTATTAAAGATTATCTGAGCAATGCTTTATAGGTATGGTAAGTCTTAATTTATCTTTGTTTCACACCTGTACTGTGATACAAGAATAGTTAAATATGCTATTCCGAATACTTTATCTAGGCCCAAGTCTATAAAATGCTTATTACAAGCCTGGTATATGATGGCTATTTTTCTGTTTTCGGGGACTGTTCTCTTAATTTAACTTAATTGTTCAATAAAAATGAAAAATATATTAACTTTTTATGTGTGCATGGTAGTTGGCGTAGCTTATGTATTTCAATATCAATTACTTCGTAATGGCTAATTTTCTCTGAGTCCTTAATGAGGCATTGTCGTATATTTACCGACAATCACTGTGAAACAACACACAGACTTTCACACTTCACGGTCCATTTTAACCACTTTAGACCTCGGATTACTTCCATGTATAAAACTTATGCTTGGCATTTGATTTATAATTAGCAGTACAGTGTTTTTTGTAGGTGAACTGACGAGAGTATCCGTACGGATCTTCTGTTTCCTATTGCGGTCACTTATTGAAATATTTTCGATGTACCTAATTAACATTAGTTTTTACCGTGTTAACTTGTGATATAGAAATATTAATAACATCGAGAGATGTTTTCATGCATGTATTAATGTAAGTTATCGCATGCCTTCCGTACTACGATATCCTTGGCGAGCTCAGGTGTGCCCTAAACATGGCGGTACGCGCATAGACATCTCTCTCCCAGGCACCTGCTACTGCGCAGCTGGCGGTGTGGGGCCTTGCCAGGGAATTCCGTCGCGTATGAGGGATGTTATGTTCAGGTAGAAGCCTGAATCGTCGGAAGATCAGACCTGGATGTTGCATCATGACAATGCCTCGGGTGACGCGTCGTTCATTGTCCGCAGCTATCTAGCAGAACGTCACAATTCCATTGTGCCTCATTCATGATATTTCCGGACTTAGCTCCAGCAGACCTTTTGTTGTTTCTCAAACTCAAATCCACGTTAAAAGGTCATCAATTTCATACTATAGAGGAGATTCAAGACAATGGGAGAAGAGACCTGCGCGCCTTCCCAGAAAGTGCGTTCCAGGAGGCTTTACAAAAATGGAAGAAATGATGGGAACGGTATAGATTTAGTAGAAGGAACTTCTTTGTGGTTGGCAGTGCTTAAAATGAACTATAAGCGATAAAGATGTTATACCAAAAATGCTGTTCCTTTTTTAACATTCTTCGTATTTTTGGTGAGTTGAAAGTAAGAGGCATGAATGTAGCGGGAATGCTTCCAGGTACAATGGCAGGGGTTTACTCTGAATGGGGCGTTAAAGGCTAAGTTGGTATTAAATTCATTGGATGAAGCTGTATGCATAAACCGACTTCCATGGTTAGGTTATGTGAGGCGAATGGAGAAGGGTCCGTTACTTGGAGAATAATTGAGTCGGCCACGGAGGATTGCCAGTAAAGAGCATGTTCAGAGTAACGGAATGTAGCCTATTCAACTTGCACGCTATTATTATTATTATTATTATTATTATTATTATTATTATTAGTTTATTAAATATTTCTTGTGATTTCGGTATAATATCTTGTGCAGACGAAAGTCTGTTGTATTCTTAAATGGTTTTCTATAATCGTATGTTGGGTGTCCCGTCATAATTTTGTACTGGGAGGTTCTTTGAGAGATTATGGAGGGCAATTAGCCTTCTTCTTGAATTACACGCTGTGTTGAGCAATAGATTGGAGCAGTGCTCGTCAAAGAGGGAGGTTTATAAAGAGGAGCTGCTTGGGCCATTGTCCATGCAGGAATCTTACCCTTTGCGGTACCCCCTGGGTCGACAAATACAAACTCAGATGGGGCGGATCGAATACAGCGTGCTGGGTCTTACAAAGGAACGGTAAGCGTGCGAGTAAAATATTAGATCCTGTCTGCTCTTCAGGGGTGTCACAAGCTGTGCTTCTCAGTAGGGAGAGCCTAATTCGAGGGCTGTGTCACCCTAATGAAAACAAGAACATTAAGACAAAGTAAACATTTTAAACTTTTGTTATTTTCAGCTTTCCTATTATTAATAACATTTGTATGTGCATACTCTACGAGGCGTTACTATAGAAGTCATATGAACATGTGAATATACAAAAATCGTTACAAATGTAAACTGAAAATAAGGCAGCAATTCTAAACGAGAATCTGCTGTTTGAAAGAGAAAGAGTTGTGGTTATTAAACTTATATCATTAGCGCATGAAGC
This sequence comes from Anabrus simplex, assembly GCF_040414725.1. Lineage (NCBI taxonomy): Eukaryota > Metazoa > Arthropoda > Insecta > Orthoptera > Tettigoniidae > Anabrus > Anabrus simplex. The sequence goes on along the minus strand of NC_090275.1, from coordinate 7,966,420 downwards.
AAATGTGTGATTTTTAAAACAATTTGGAACCAGATTATAATTATTGCGCTATAAAAACGTTTACAAGTTTGAATCAAAAAAATCCCTTCAGACAAGTAACGCAGTGTAGAAAGCATCCTAGGGACATGAGCTACGAATTTTAGGTAAATACAATATAACAAAGTATGAGAATAAATTCTTTACTTTTTCCTAAAAATTACAACTTTTCTTAATCATCGTTATCCGGTCGATTAGTTTGGCAGTTTACCTTTTTTACCACTACTAGCGCTAATGTTAGTCAATGCAGAATTTCGCTTAAGCCCTCATAACTACATTCGGTGTGGACATTTTTCAAAAATTAAGAAGAAACGCCTGAGGGTATTCAACGGGCAAACACATCACAGAAATAATTATGTAAGGAAGTTAATTCGGATAGGACTCGAATGAAAGAATAAAGAAACAAGCTATTTTACGCTGTTTTTCCGGAACTGCATTTAGGGCGGAAGTGATTTTGGATTTTTTCCGTTTGATAGAGAAATCCAAGATTCATCATTTGAAACCTTTTCTTTCGAAATATTGAAAATGGACTGAAAAGTAGATTAATAACACATGGCCCTATTTTAACACAGTTTATGCCAGGAAAATTTGGGTCATATTTTCAAAGGTTTACAATCAATATCTAGAAGATCTACAGTTGTACCTGTGAAAGGTCACAAACTGTTTATTATATTTTATTTGACTGTCCCATTTTTTAAAGTAGATATGAATTAGTTAGGTGTCATATATTGAGCCTGGATGTTGAGGCAGTAATACAAATTTGTAGGAGATGTAGTCCACCCCGCTGTTCTGCAATTAAACGGGGAGCTACATAACTTTCAGGGGTTCTGAGAGGTCGTGCCCCTAATATGTATACAAATTTCGTAGCATAAGTGTTGTCCAGGCTAGTATGTACGCGTTACATGCTTCAGTACGCTTGCATTCTAAACTACAAAACTATTCAACTTTTAAAACAAAAGTTGCTGTTATGATGTGTTTGTTAAATTTCTCCATTTTATTTACCAGTATTCGCAATGTTTTAGTTATTTCATTTTCTTGTCCATAGCTCTAATATACAATGTGTTAAGTAGGGTTTGTAATTCGATAATGAATAATAATAATAATAATAATAATAATAATAATAATAATAATAATAATAATCTAAATATAGTAGATTTAGTATTAGAAAGGCAATTCATTTCACAGAAGCGTTGTGATGTGGAACCCGCATTGAATTACACTATTATGAGATGTCTTATAGGAACAATTGTGCACTGAATTTTGGCATCAATCGCTCAAGAGGATATAAGAACAAATCTATGAAGATTACGACAACCGAAAATCATTAAAATATGACCTCACACGAAGGGAATTCACCTTCCCACTGAATTCCTCCCTCCAGCACAGTTTCGTTCTGATGTAAACCGCCACTAGTGTAGTTTCTGTGAACTCAGTGATTTAGAAACTTATTTGTTTGTTAACATCGCGTAGGCTGTCGTTCACCAGATAATTATGAAACGGGGGTGAATATTTGTCTACTTGTGGTCTGAGGACGTTAAGAACGGAACTGTTGATATGACTGGAACCAAATTTTATATTTCTATAAGAACTTAACCAACAAAATCATCAAATAAAGTAGCGAACAGGTTAGCTCAATGCACGGCCATTTAAGGAATACATTATGATATATTCCTTTTTTTTTGAAGGTATGATCGCCAACTGAGCTGCCTGAAGCCGCTGTCCGAAACAAGAAGGGATTCAAAGATGCAGTCAACAAAGTGAAAGAATATTTGAGCGGTTTTATGCCGAAACTTTGGTATAGACTTACGTTATTCAACAAATATTATAGAATATAACAGCCTTTATATAAAGGAAGACGTAAAATCGAGCAGAAGAAGAATTTCCATTAAGTATCATCCTCCTTATAGACTCAGATCAGTATTCCGTTTATCCGTGAAATTCGAACTAAATAAGTCAGAGTATTCTGGGACATCGCCTGTTGGAATAAGTTGATCATTATCCAATATTTACGCTCATTTGGTCCCAGTTACGATCTCCAACTGCACCATCAAGTGAGGGAGTAAATTCAGACATCAATGCCGTACCTCAGAAGAAGAGCGGGTTAAGATTCCCTAAGGCATCACGTACTTGCATCTTTGCAGCCGAATGTTGGGATGGCACCTGGAAGATAGACCACCGAGCAACACAAGTTGTTGGACAGAGACCAGGTGCGATGAACAGTAACGGAAGACCACTTTATTTCATATTACAGTACGTAGAATTTCATATTTTTATGTTCTGTGAAATGTAGTACTTTACAATACTGTACTCAGTGTCTACCAACTTATAAAAATATCATCAGATACAGGTACAGGTACAGGTACAGCCGCACTGAGCCATTTGCACAAGTCAGTGCTCGTGAATGGCGTCCACTGCTTGAAAGGAGGGCCCTGAATTCAGCATACTCTTTGAAAGTTAGGCCCTGAACTGAACATACTCTTTGAAAGGTGGGCCCTGAATTGAGCCTAAAGTATACCTATTTTTATTATTATTTAAATAATAATAAACAAAGTCAGCATATTACGAAATAGAATATTGTACTTTTCACCTATTCCATTCGTAAATCAACATATCAACTAATGCGTAAACTCTCACCTTCAGCTCTTATAACGTAAATATTTATTTCGACACCCCTGTATGAAATATGACACGTTACAATCAACCCTCAAGATTAAAATTAAGAGCATCCCTGTAGCGGGGATCAGTAAAGTGTCCACGTACTGTGTGGAGCTCGGCGGGAGTGGTCGGGCGTTTCGCGTAAACAAGCGCTTCTTGGCACTAGGAGGACATATGGAGGAACAGTGTCGGATCAACCAACACTGAGACGACGTTCAGCCTTCGTTGTCCATCACCGTGCGTTGGTCACGTAGCTGTTGGTTTGAACCCCACTGTCGGCAGCCCTGAAGATGGTTTTCCGTGGTTTCTCTCTTTCACACAAGGAAAATACTGCGGATGTATTTTAATTAAGGCCACGGTCGTTTCCTTTCCATTCCTAGCCGTTTCCTATCCTATCGTCATCATAAGACTTATCTGTGTTGGTGCGATGCAAAGCCAATTGTAAATTTAAAAATCTTCACTTATACTTTTCTTCCTGACACGGAACCAATGGAAAAATACGAGTGCGATCGTCCCACAAGCAGACAAGGTATGAATTCAAACGTAGTTACGTAGTCAGCGTTCAAATGACACCCATTCTGAATTGTGGCAACTGCGGAGTGTTTTGTATTTCGTTTTTGGAGACTTGCAGGGATAAGCGATGACTTACAAGCGGTAAAAAAAAAAAAACACAAACAGAGAAATGCAAGTACCGTCATTATATCTGAAGGCTGAGAGGCAACATCATTGTTAACTTTCATGTTGGTCTATGAATTGAACACTTGCGTGACAACCGGTGATGATAATGATTGTTGTGTGAAAATGGATGAAAAATGCTGTTTGTTTTGATTATTATTATAAGGACCTTGATCGCAATACAGGAAACAAAGTCTGCTTACGTATTGAGATGAAGACTCTCTCCTAAATGTTCAAACAAGAATGTCCGAAATGTCAGGCTAGTTAATCATATCTTCTGCGAGATCTAAATGGAAATATCGATATCCGTTGCTTTAGCGAGTTAGAAAATACTTCTATGCACCAAGGAATCGTGTTTTAAAAGTAAGGTGTATACTGAAGGTTCCATTCCATGTGGAAAAAGAATTAATATTTTCTTTAATTTAAATAATGTTCTTCTTCTTCTGCACGAATGGGTCACTTAGGACCACGAGTAATCAACATTTGTTGAGCTTTGCTCCAGGGACTGCCTGGCCGAGGCGGTAAAGGCGTGCTCGGTTCGCCCGGAAGGACGTGGGTTCGAATCCCCGTCAGGAAGTCGTAAAATTTAAGAGTTGAGATTTACACTTTCGGAGGTGCATATGGCCCTGAGGTTCACTCAGCCTACACAAAAAATGAGTAGCAGGTTAATTCTTGGGGGCAAAGGCGGCCGGGCGTAGAGCTAACCACTCTACCCCATCACGTGCCGAGGTTAAAATGGTGGAAGCCTTTACCTTCCACTCCTCCAAGGGCCTTCATGGCCTGTACGGAGGTGACTTTGCTTTGCTTTTGAGCTTTGCTCCTCGCCAAATAGTTCTTCATTTTGATTGAGTTTTGTAATTTCTGTTCCTCCGACCGAGTACGTCGTGTTGGTTTCTTCTCATCTTCCTCAAGTCCAGTTGTGTGAAAAATGTTCTTCATTACATTTCAATCCTGTAGATTTGATGATCCTAATTCAGTGAGGTCTTTCCCTACTTGCTTATACCACCTTGCAAACATTTGTGTATTCGATAAATAAGTCTCGTGTTATTCATTCTTCCCAGATGGCTTAAAAATTGAATTCGTCACCTTCTCATTGTATCAGTAAGTTTAGATATTTTAAAATATATTTCCGATTTGGGTTTCGGGTAATATTTTCCATTTTTATTTCATTTTCATTTTTTAATCTCTAAATGTTCCTTTACATATTTATGATGTAAATTGAGTGTTTATGAACCATAGAGTTTCAGGTTTGATCACTGTTAAGTAATGAGGAATTTTACTGTTCCTGGACAAGCATTTTTGATATAAATATTCTTTGTGTATTCAGAACCAATTTATACTTTCTGAATGCTATTATTTTATTTATTAATGAATTGTATCACATTTTGATATGGTTAAATTTTTTAGTATAGTTTTTCTAGGTCAATATAATATGGGTATATTACTAACAGTGTTTTCTGTTGTCCAGTGCTCTGGAGGAAGATAACTATAGCACTTGACAGTTAAATCTGCGCCAGTTCCAGGGTTGATAAATGTCTTTGCAGCCAGTTCAGTCTACAAATATATTCTATATTATGATAATTTTATGCACTATTGAATAAGCGGGAAGGAACGTTTTGTGACAAATATGGTTAATTCGCTGGCTTCTTGGAAGAAGACACAATAGAGCGAGTGTTCTCATGACGACATGTAATTACTCTGCTCGTGGATTCTAAGAATTTTACAGCTGCTTCTCTTCCAACCGCGCATTGGAGTCTCTGGCGCAAGAAGGTGTTTCTGTGTAGTTTTGTAATTACTACATTTTTACTTCTTGTCAAGGAACCGTGGACGAGGACTCCAGTCAATTACTGCAACAACTTTCGATGCGCAATTCTTAATGTTTTGTCACTGAGGACTTCCATAAGTTGCAACATGCGGCGTACCGGACTGGAACCTACAAATGGGTGTTAATGACCTTGACTTCTGATGCGGTAATGTATTTTTCATGGAGATTCTCGTAGGTGCTCGGATGAACGTTGACCTTAAGTTGGTAAGAGGGCTGAAGATGGTATTGCGAGGGGCCTTCATAGCCGAGTGGCAAGGTCAGTAGCCTCACACTAAGATGGTCCTGAATGAAATCCGTGTTAATGAACATGTGATTTTTGAAATGTGAAGTCACGTCTCTGTCGTTCGTATTCCACGTAAAACTGTAGACAAATATCCCGTGGCCATGATAAGCTTGGTTTGCTTCTTTGAGTTCACTGTCAATAATGTATTTGAAAGCTCAATAAGGTGGAGACAGACATTGACATCTAGGAGCTGTCACTAGTGACTTATATTAGTTCTCTTTTAGTCAACGAATATCCCACTCTACTACTAATTACTAAACGTTTTCATTCCTTCCCTGAAGGGGGAGGCGGGCCTTCTAGACGGTGACGCCGTCTCTCAGGCCAGGAGATTTGTTACGGTGAAGGAGATGTGCGGAGAAGGTGAGGGGGTGCGCGGCCATGGCCTATAATACGAACTGTCCCGGCATTCGTCTTAGTGCAGGAGAATGGAAATCCATTCTCAGGACAGCCGATGGGTAGGGCCAGGCGTGAAGTCCGGCACTGTGCCCCAGAGCCACGGTAGAGCCGTGGCCAACTTTCCTCTGCTCGGTTGGGCGGTCAGAGTACAGAGCTTATGGGACAACAACCCACTCTGCATCTACCGCCGTATCCCACTCTTGCTTTCTCACCAAGTAATGTATTCTGTAACATGGAGTACATGGGAGTGTTTGTAGACGTTAATTCGTATATTATAGGAATGCAACAAATGTAAAAATTGTAAAAAAAAAATAAAATCGTACGTAACCTCTTTCTGTCCACTGTATACATTTGGTAACATTATGCAGTAAATACACTTTAAAGTTATTCATTCTTTCCGTTTTGGTCACTTGAGGACCACGTCAATTCGTATCAGCTTCGTTTCTCCTGGTCTTTCTCCTTGTCCAATATTCTTTCATTTTCATAGTTTGCAACCTTCTTCGCTCTTCTGTCCCTGATGATTTTGTTCTGGGCCTAGTTCTGTCCTGTAAACTTGTGCAAGCCTGAATAATTGATTTAAAAGTCACTCTGTTGTAGACCTCTGGTTCCTGTATTCCCATTCCTTATAGATCGCTTTGCTCCTCTTGGATCCAGCGTACTTTGGTTCTCTTGTTCTCAGGAAACCTTCCCAGACCCACTCTCAGGATATGTCCGAAGAACACGCCTCTTCTTTTCCGGATGATTTCCGAAATTTTTCCTATCTTGGTATACAGTTCTTTGTTCGCTCATTTTCTAAATTGACCGTCCTGTGTTCCTCGCAGTCCCAATGTCTTTCTGACAATCTTTCGTTCCACTATTTCTACTCCCTTAAGTACTCCTGTTCTTACTAGGTTAAGAGTTTCAGCTGAGTGTAAGCCTTCAGGGCGCTTCACTGTCTGGCAACGTCTCAATTTCTATTATATTTTGCTTCCAATGCCAAAAAATGAATTATTATGATATCGGTATTCTCGAAATATTTGAGTAACTAAATTGCGTTCATATTTTAGCATGTAGAAGGTCTTCAGTTTTATATCTAATCGGTATTACAAGGACGTGATTTTCATTTTACAAATCTCCATGCATTAATCAGGACTGGAACCGAACCCACTTTGATATTTAGATGTATATTTACTCTCTTCTATTCATACTACCTGACAACCTAGAATATGTTCGATGATGTGCCATCCTTCCAAAAGCAAGTGCATTTCTTTCCTAACTTTTATACTTCGGAAATGTGTCATTGGTTAGGAAATTTTATATAAGCCAAAACCGGTCCATTCTTTTCCAGGTTATTGATAAACAAATCTTTTCCAGGTTATTGATAAACAAAGTTTGAACAAAAGGAAATGGGCAATTATTTAAACAAATACGCTGTAGAATTAAATGTTCGAAAACTTCAGGAGCTCTAAAATAATGACGAAGTGTTTATAAGTAAGAATTCTCGTGAGAAAGGGTCAGAGTGTGGCCTGTATTAAATGAGAGACGAGAATGGTGGTGGTGAATGTGACGCTCCCTCCCGACTTCCTGACCAATCACTGTCATGACGAGACAAGTTCAAATAATAGAACATTACTGGCCACTACCGTTCTGTTCCGAGAAGCGGGCTGGCCCGAACATGGAGCTACTCAACTGCACTGTGGGGGGCTCGATCTGAACGCGCGGCACCCAGTCCACGAACAGCCACAAGAAAGAATTTGTTATGAAGGGCGTGAGGAGAATCTTATAACCCTGAGAGGACTCTGAAAATATATTTGCATGCAACGTCGTAGAGGTATCGGCATGATTACGTTACAGCAAAGTGTCGTATAGAATTTGTATCATTATTCGTCTTAATCAGGTCGATGTATCAAACATGGGGCCTTAGGTCTTCATTTCTCCTTTCTTTCTATAAGATAGTAATAAGTGATAATGCAAAAACAGCGATTTTGCAAACTCTCGATTTGTCCGACCAAAATACAAACAAACAAATAAACAAATAGCGTTGTATACACTATAGAAAATTTCAAATTTTGTTTTTATAACTTCATCTAATAGACTTTATATTATTTAGTCTCTGTACTGATTGACGTGCAAACCTTCTCAGTAGTTTTTATTTAGATAATTGAATTTTACTGAAACATTGTATGCTTCAGTCAGGATGGTGGGTGTGTCATGTGAGTACAACACTGCTCTGCATATTTGTTGTTTTATTTGCACTATTTACGCTCTTGATCGATGAGTAATCAAAGTATCATATTATTCTGACCTCATATTTCGTAACTTAATCGAATGATTCAGTTCATATTTTACAAAAAATCTTTAGATTTACAATTCTCAAAGATGAGCCAAAATGGTCACATTAAATTAAAATCTGGAGGGACTAGAGGCGAGAGGCTACCAAAACGTTGTGAATATTTCTGAAATATTTATACATAGTACCTGTTATCTCATTCTCTAGAAGAAAACAAGTCAAGTGGAGTGAAACAATTGCCCCTTTTTATTTACTTTTACTTTTGAAAAAAATGGCGACAAAATTTTGAAGAACCAAGAACAACTCACAAAATCAATGTTTTGTCACGTTGTTCAAAAGACTCCATAGTGAATCAGTGGTAGAGTGTCGGCGTCCGGATCCCAAGATAGCGGGTTCAAACCCGGCAGAGGGAGTCAGACGTTTGAAGGGCGGAAAAAAGTCTTTTCGACACTCCATTTCGTATGATGTCGGCATGTGAAAGATCTCTGTTGACACGTATGGTGCTTACCCGACAAAATTCATTAAATCTCAGCCACAGACGGCCAAGAGGGATTCGCTTTACTCTGCCATCTAATGCGCCTGAGTAAAAAAACCGTCGAAATTGACGAGCTGACTGCCAAATGGCGTCAAATTGAAATGTCTGCACATGGTAGCCGAGGCCATACGATTGTTATTACGATTATTAATAGCATATATGGGTCACATTTCAGGAATACTCCCTGAATGGTTGCACAAATATTGCCTATTTTCTTAACTATACGTTTGCTGGTGTTTGAAACGTGCTAAAGAATTCATTTTCAGAATGAAAATCTCTCGTATTTGATGTATTCTTCGATGTTTTAGACATGATGGATACAAAGAATTTGCTATGCATATGAGATCAACGTTTTTTTATGTTGATTATGAATTCTAATGGGCTAGTGTTCCAAAAAAAACGAACCGGAGTGTGAACAATTAATTTGGTTTAATTTAATTTAATTGTCCTTGAAGTGGTCTATACATAACAGATACCCCATTATATGTTTGGTCGGAATTATACCTTAGGAAATAATAATAATAATAATATTAATAATAATAATAATAATAATAATAATAATAATAATAATAATAATAAAAACTTCGTGTGGCTATTGATGATATGGCGCAGCCCTTGTAGGGCAGACCCTCGAAGGAGGGTGAGCAAAAGCCTATCGAGTATGTTAAACTGCGTGTTACTGTGATGGGGGATTGCATTGTGTACGAGTTGCAGGAATATTTATGGCAGCATAGGCACCCACTCCTCGAACAAGTAAATTAAGAATTTTACATTAAAGTCCCTAAACTGGCCTGGAATCGAACCCGAGGCTCTCTGTACTGAGGACTACTTCACTGACTTTTCATCCAAGGAAAATGACATTTCGATAATGAGAGACACGTTTTGAAAGTCTCTGATTTTTATAGCTACTAAAGTGATGTGTTGGAAGTTGTGGAACAATCCTTTTTCTGGAGTGTCGGAAGACGGGCCTCAACATAATATATGTTCATTCAGGGTCACAAACTGCTGGGTTTTATTTTCCTTTTCTCGGCGTTTTTGGCTTATTGGTCTTCTTTAGCCCTTTTTTAGGTCTTAAGGGCTTTTGTTTGCTGCTTTACCGTGTTTCGACTACATCTCCCTGCCCGTTCTCAATTCGAATCATCATTAGTTTATCCATCACCTCTTGAACATCTTTTTTCTAGTATATACATATATTTGAACCATATCTGAAAAGAGACGGAATGAAAATAAATGAAATGAAAACACGAAACAAGTGCTTGAAGAAACCAGGGGTATCAAATTATGTGCAAGATAAGTGAAATACTGGAAGGAGAAAATTTTGATGTGAATATTTTTGAAGAGGAAGATCTCACATGATTCGAGTATGAACCCTTAACATCCGCTGACGTGGAGAGGAGTTTCTCGATGTTTAGCAATGTGCTGTCTGTAAACCGAGGATCCGCTACACCTAAGAATCTGGAGATGACTTATGGTATACTGCGAAGCCAACTGAGGTCAGGTTTCCGAATTACAATTTCTGTAACCTTAGTGTGTTTAAGGCAATATGATTTCTCCACATGTCCTTTGAGGGTTGGCCGAATTCATACTAGGTGGGAAAAATATTTCATTCTATATTCTGCAAGTACCAAACACGAAATTCCTTTTTAAAATGGTGTGAATCTAAAAGAAGTGTTTCACTCGTATGTTTTTGCACTGCATATTGCACCACCAGCATTTTGCAATTTTGAACATTATATTTCTTCATTAAATATGCAATTAAAATGCAATTAATTCGGATCGCATTTTTACTTCGTTTTTGCCAGTTGTTAGGTCCTTTCCTGGTCTGTTTATCGAATTTATAGGTATTCAGTTTAGGAGCCTTAGTTATGAGTTTTAAACCACAATAAATCATATACAAACCGAGGTCGGTAGAATTCAGTATTTTCTGTGCTCAACGGACAAAAACGTCTCTTACCCTCGTAAATCTCCCTCGGATTCATCCTTGAATTTGACAATATGAAAGTGATTCGGGTATACAGTTTCTTATGCCATCAATCCCTGTGAGGAATGCTGTGTATAAATTTCCGTGGACTTGTAGCCTAATATGGAATAGAACGTACTGTATCAGTGAGGAAAGCAACTGAAAGCTTCAAACCAAAATAAAACCCTCACGGCACTTAACGCCCTTGAAAGGGATTTGACCTGCCCAGTGACCGCTGCTCATCCCGGAGGCCTGCAGATGACAAGGGGTCGTGTGGTCAGCACGACGCATCCTCTTGGCCGTTATTCTGGGCTTTCGAGACCGGGGCCGCCATCTCACCGTCAGATAGCTCCTCAATTCTAATCACGTAGGCTGAGTGGACCTCGAACCAGCCCTCAGGTCGAGAGAAAAATCCCTGACCTGGCCGTGAATCGAACCCAGGACCTCCGGGCGAGAGGCAGGCACGCTAACCCTACACCACGGGGCCGGCCAACTGAAAGCTCACACGTGCCGATTCCCTTACTGTCCTCTTCAGCGTTGCTAGAGCTGCCTATGAATATGAAAGTTAAAGTGTTGCAGGAACTCTGGCGGCTAAATGAGCATTAAAAGTACTTCCTCGTCGTTATATTTTCAATTTAATACATTTCTTTTAGTAATAATGACGGAATATACATATGTGTTATAGTTATATGGCTAACATTTATTTTAACCGATTTTTGAAAGAGTTCTTCTGTGTCGGGAGTAATTGAAGCGGTGGCTGGGCGAACTGTTCTGGAGAATACTGAGATTAATTGTCCATTATTTAATCTGTAAGTTATCCCTAGGAATACATCTACTTTAGTGTGGGAAATACAGACCAAATTGGCTTCTGATTGGTCAGTTGAAGGCGGGAATGCTTGTGTGTGGCGGGAATTTGAAATGTGGTGCGCAGGTAATTTGAATGTTTGGCGGGCTGTCAGAGGTGCTTGACATCTGTCAGTAGCATGTGGAGTTGTGTGTGGTAAGCTCTGGTGGTAGCTGTGGAAACCAGGGGTGCATAGGTTAGGTAGAGCAATTTGAAGCAACAATGAAAATTCCTTAAGAGATAAAGTTTCAGTTTGTTGTAATATTCTTCTCAGTTATACATGAAATTTTGTTGACAACTCCTGTGGGCTGTAGTTTATTTATTCGGACATTTCCATTATTATCATAATTGAATTAAATTTATATTCCACATTCCTATCTTTTTAATATTCTGTTTAGCATTCATAATTAGTAAGTTTATAGTTCACATTTCATTTTGCCTCATTAACCACTTTAATCATTGCTCATTATGATACGTATCTTATGGTACTTATCTAGTATTTATGATGCCTGCATTACTTACCTCGTGATGTCTTTTAAGTACCTACTAATATATCGCATTTTATGACCACAGAAAGGAAGATCTTTTACTTTGGCAACAAACCAAGAAATGACCGTAAGCAGACGTTGCAGCGGCTACTAGAAGGCCGAGATGAGGGTCAAAGAGGGGTTGGAATAAGGAGAACATTGTGGATAAGAAATCAACGAGTGGACTGGAATTTCTAGAACTGATCAGCTATTCTGACTGGCCGTATTGATATCCACCGTCTGAGGAACCTGTTGTGGCTAAAAAAAGAGAAGCGCAAACCGCTCACGGCATCGTTATTCAAACCCCTATAAGTCAGACACGTTTTCACAATGCATATTTGCACAATTTATCGGAGATTTGTTAAATTAGTGCATTTGGTTCCCTTTGCCTTCCTCAATGCCCTGACAACACTGCAATGTAAAAAAACAAGGATCAGGTTCATATTAAAATAATACTGAGGGATGTACAAATCCCCCATCAGGAAGTGGGGCTGAGGTTTGGACACACATACCACAAAGCTTTTAAAATGCTCATAGGAACTGCCCATTAAATTAGTTGTAGTTTCTTGGACTTGCACTGTGAAACGACGACCAACATTAGGTAAGTGAGAATGTAGGCTCTTATAAAAAACTTCAAATGATAAGGTTGCGGTTTTTCTCACAGGTTCGTTAGTCCTCAGAGAAGGACATAATTTTTCTGTCGTATCCCAAGGTCAGAAGTAATTCCCTGGCCAGGTGGCTATCTTACGTCATCATTGGCGACATGCAGCGAGATTGCTATCTCTTCCAATAACCAACACAGTAATTGGTAAATTGTGGGCTGTATTTAGCTGCACGTCTTGCCTTATCCATTGTCTTCCTCTGCTCCTTCTACCTGTTGCTGCACGTCTCATTAACATTCATTTCCATTTCATTATTCGTGAAGGTTGCGCCGGTGAAAGTTCAATGTAATTGCACCGAAAATTAGAAAAGAAACGTAGCAACATAGCTACCGAGTTTGTCCCAATTAGACGCGAGGTTTATTTATCCAGTTACGTAAGTTTCTCTCAAGAGAATGGGGCTCTCTAAAATGATGAATAATAATAATAATAATAATAATAATAATAATAATAATAATAATAATAATAATAATAATAATAATTGTTACGTGGCTACCCGTGGATCAGCAGAGGTGAAAGAAGGTGGCGGGGTGAATGGGTCTAACTGCAATGTCACGAATTGATTTAAAACTTTAACAAAGCTTATATTTCTTTAGAATTTCAAAAATCAACAAATAACAATGTAACAGGTACCAGTAGCAATAATCAAGTTTCGGAAAGACAAGACTTGTGGTATAAACAGATCTTGGGCTTCAAGCCCTCACTTTACAATTCCTGAGCTCCTAGCTCCAAATTTACACAAGGCACAAATTTATACCAGGGCAGAAATCCCTCAATACATGGGGCACTTGCTCCAAACACACACTATCAAGCCTCCCAGAGGCACTTTTACAACACTAGAAAAGAGCAGACGTGCTCTCAGTTTTCCAAGCCTACTCAAGGCAACATTACATGAGAATCTACTAATCGCAGGCCTTACGAGGCACTATTTACAAATTTGAAACAGGGGTATCTTGTACCCAACCTATTGGGCCTTTGCGGAAAGAAACAGGTTAAGTAAATGGCCCGAAACACAAATTGAATGGAGGCGAGTACTTGCACTCCTAAATATGCATCCTTAAAAGCTAAAGGGCTCTAGGCCGATGAAACAGGGACTATTCCCAAACTATGGAGGTGACTAGTATAATAATAAATTAAAGCTTTACGCAAAGGAAAAAACAGTTACAAAACGTAGTCACCTCAAACCAATATGAAGGGGAGCTCGAGAGGATACATCACTCGCTATCCCCGACTCACAGTTAAATATTTTATGAAGTTATTACATAAGCCGGCAGAAATGTTTCGGACCTCTCCCTTGGGTTAAACTGCGGAGCTAGCAAGAAATAAAGATGTTAATTGGCCATTACCTTGCTGAAGAACTGCTGCATGATGATAGAGGCGCCTCCCGCCTCCTGCTTCACACACACACTTAGTTAGATGACGAACAAATGGCCAAGAGACGTAAAAATCCGCATTTTAGAAACTTCGGGGAAAGTTCGAGACCTTTCATGAATAATCAAGACACACCCATAGGGTTTTATTGGTTATCATCATAAGTGACACTCAGAATCGAGGAAGAAGCCTGTGATAGGCGGAAAATTAATTACAGAAATTCATGATTGGCTAGATTCAAAACTGGCGGAAAGAAAAGATCAATATTGCCAATCCAAAAATGAATGAACGTAATTTAGTAAAAAAATAACTTATGAATACAAAACTTCTTAAAATCAAAGTTCTTCCACTTCGTACCAGGGGGTATGATCATAGTTTATTAGCAGTGACATCTGTTGAAAAAAGTCCCAACATCTTGATAAATGGTAAACAAAACACGTAGAATTTCATACAGTACATGAAACTTCAAAATAACAAAATTTCATTAGATTTCTGTAGTGACATCTTCTGAGTAATGGTTTAACTAGGTGTAATTTCAAGTTCACGATTTCTCCAGAAGAGGAGTTCTTTTAGGTGCAAGATTTAAATGAGCGGTGCAGAGGTGTACCTCCCGGTACAATAATAATAATAATAATAATAATAATAATAATAATAATAATAATAATAATAATAATATCTAGTTTTCAACTGTACTTTAGAAAAACAACAAGTACTTGAAAGGAAAATCGTAAGTTACATCTTAGAACCAATGAAAACAACAGGCCATAGGTAAATAAGATATAAGAAGGAAATAGACCAGAATATAGAAAAACATCTGAAACACTCAGAAAAAAGGATTGCTTTTTTTTTGGACATATGTACACTGACTGACAGAGCAAATGCAACACCAACAAGGAGTGGTCAGAACTTTATGCCAATTGCAGGGTAGACTGACGTCACTGAGGTATGCTCATGATGTGAAATGCGCCGCTGTGCTGCGCACGTAGCGAACGATAAATGGGACACGGCGTTGGCGAATGGCCCACTTCGTACCGTGATTTCTCAGCCGACAGTCATTGTAGAACGTGTTGTCGTGTGCCACAGGACACGTGTATAGCTAAGAATGCCAGGCCGCCGTCAACGGAGGCATTTCCAGCAGACAGACGACTTTACGAGGGGTATGGTGATCGGGCTGAGAAGGGCAGGTTGGTCGCTTCGTCAAATCGCAGCCGATACCCATAGGGATGTGTCCACGGTGCAGCGCCTGTGGCGAAGATGGTTGGCGCAGGGACATGTGGCACGTGCGAGGGGTCCAGGCGCAGCCCGAGTGACGTCAGCACACGAGGATCGGCGCATCCGCCGCCAAGCGGTGGCAGCCCCGCACGCCACGTCAACCGCCATTCTTCAGCATGTGCAAGACACCCTGGCTGTTCCAATATCGACCAGAACAATTTCCCGTCGATTGGTTGAAGGAGGCCTGCACTCCCGGCGTCCGCTCAGAAGACTACCATTGACTCCACAGCATAGACGTGCACGCCTGGCATGGTGCCGGGCTAGAGCGACTTGGATGAGGGAATGGCGGAACGTCGTGTTCTCTGATGAGTCACGCTTCTGTTCTGTCAGTGATAGTCACCGCGGACGAGTGTGGCGTCGGCGTGGAGAAAGGTCAAATCCGGCAGTAACTGTGGAGCACCCTACCGCTAGACAACGCGGCATCATGGTTTGGGACGGTATTGCGTATGATTCCACGTCACCTCTAGTGCGTATTCAAGGCACGTTAAATGCCCACCGCTACGTGCAGCATGTGCTGCGGCCGGTGGCACTCCCGTACCTTCAGGGGCTGCCCAATGCTCTGTTTCAGCAGGATAATGCCCGCCCACACACTGCTCGCATCTCCCAACAGGCTCTACGAGGTGTACAGATGCTTCCGTGGCCAGCGTACTCTCCGGATCTCTCACCAATCGAACACGTGTGGGATCTCATTGGACGCCGTTTGCAAACTCTGCCCCAGCCTCGTACGGACGACCAACTGTGGCAAATGGTTGACAGAGAATGGAGAACCATCCCTCAGGACACCATCCGCACTCTTATTGACTCTGTACCTCGACGTGTTTCTGCGTGCATCGCCGCTCGCGGTGGTCCTACATCCTACTGAGTCGATGCCGTGCGCATTGTGTAACCTGCATATCGGTTTGAAATAAACATCAATTATTCGTCCGTGCCGCCTCTGTTTTTTCCCCAACTTTCATCCCTTTCGAACCACTCCTTCTTGGTGTTGCATTTGCTCTGTCAGTCAGTGTATATAATGGATGAAAACAGATTGACGAAACAGATATTCAAGTACTTTTGGCAGAAAATATGAGCAACGAACTGGAT
The DNA here is from genome assembly GCF_040414725.1 of Anabrus simplex. NCBI lineage: Eukaryota > Metazoa > Arthropoda > Insecta > Orthoptera > Tettigoniidae > Anabrus > Anabrus simplex. The sequence goes on along the minus strand of NC_090275.1, from coordinate 7,950,030 downwards.
ACGGGAGGTCAAGAAGGTTTTAGGGAGAAATAAATTAAGAGAAGAGGAAACTATAGAAAGAGAGATTTTTAAAAGAACTTTAAGAATTGAAGGATTCCAAGGAAGAATGAAAAGAAAACTCGATCCAAAGTGTTCTGGGGATAAAAGAATAAAGCATAAAGAACAAGCAAGGAGGAATTGAAATTGGCACGCGTTTCCTAGCAAATCTCATCGTAAATAATAATAAGAAGCAGAATCCTATTCCGGCTCTTTGGTGTAGTGGTTAGTGTGATTAGCTGCCACACTCAGAGAGATCGAAATCTGAAAAGTGGTACGAGAACTGGAACGGGATCCACACAGCCTCGGGAGGTCATCTGAGGGATTCGACTCCCACCTCAGACATCCTTGAAGTGCTTTTTCGTAGTTTCCCACCTCTTCTCAAGGCAGATCTCGGAATGGTACCTAAGTTATCACCGCGGCCGCTTCATTCCACCTTCCATGCCTATCCCTTCCAATATCTGCATCCCCCAAAATGCACCTTTTCAGCGTAGAAGGTGAGTTCGCCTGGGCGAGGTATTGGTACTCCTGCTCAATTTTATCCCGGACCAAATGTCTCACGCTCCAGGGCATTGCCGTTGAGGCGGTGGGGTGGGAACTCTCACTGAGTCCGGCGGAAAGACAAACTCCGAAGGGTAAGCGGAATAAATAAATATACAGTATAAATAATAATCATAATTATAATAAATACTCTAACAAAAGGACCAAGGAATCGCGCGATTTTACACAAATTTTCCTACAGAGATGTCGGAGTTGGGCTATTTTCCTCCGAATACCATATTTTATTTTTGCTCTCCGTAGTCTCTCTCCATTATGTCTATAATCTGGAATTGTTTATTGGTCATTGGCTGTTACAGACTTTTTCAAGGCCATTATTACGTGCTTCTGATGCTGCCAGCTGTAGACCGGGGTTTCAGGCTTTCCTGCCAATCATTACTTATTTTCCTTGAAATATTCATTATTTTACTTCTTGTCCTTGTCTACTCCTGGCAGATTATCACTCTTCTGGCCCGCTCTTTAGCTGTTTCTCCTGGAACTTTTTGGAACTTGCACATTCGATTTCTGAAGTCCTTTCTTTTAAGGATCAACTCTGCTGTGCGCTCTTCTTGACCTCCTCCATCCCGTTCTTTGTGATTTTAAATCCTACCATATTTTTGTTACATTGTTATTTTAATGTAGAAAATATTTCTTAGCAGATAATGTGGGGTTCCCCATACTACGGGAAACGTAAGCAATTTGCTCAGTCGTGCAGAAAGTTTCAGGCCTGAAGGGACCCGAAGGATTTCAAACTGTGAGTCTTTGATAGTTCTATCAAACTAAAAAGATTTTGAAAAATCACTTCGGCCTAAAAGAAATTCCGGAAAAACAGCCTAAAACCGCTTGTTTCTTTACTAGTTTTCTTTTTGATTCAAATCCTAGCCAAATTATCTTATTTATATAATTCATCCTGTAAAGTATTCCTTGATTCAATACCCTAAACCGTTTTTGCTTTTCTGAAAGATATCCACACCGATTGTAAGGGCTTAAGTGAAACAAAGCGCTGAGTCACATTAGCACTTGTGGTGGTAGAAAAAGACAAACTGCTAATCTAATCGAGCGAATGACGCTGATTAAGAAAAGGATTGTAATTTTCGGAATAAATAGAGAATATATTCTCATATTTTATTATATGTTTTTACATAAAATTCGTAGCTCATATCGCTAGGATGTTTTCAATATTGAGTTTCTTGAGGATTTTAATTAATATTACCTTTCTTTCCAGGGATGGAACTATACTTTCGGACGCTGGAAAGAATTGCTATAACAATTATTATGAAAATTCTATTAGTTGGCATGGGCAGCGATAGCATAAATCCCATTAAAAAACAAAAATACCCCGATATTATTGGTGATTCTTAAGTTAACTTGTCGATTATAAACTTGTGTAATTCTGACGGTGATGCAGGGCATAAAAAGTCTCGGTAGTTCAGTTCCTCTTCAACCTATGACTAGACTATACAATTTAAAATTAGCTACATAGTCTGGAAAAGAAAAGAACATGCTGTTTAATAGCGGAGCTGGTTACGAACCATAGACCTTAAAGGAGCGTGACTCACGGTCCCGGACAGCACCTCACGACCAACAACAACAGAGACAGCAAGTGCAAAAAACAAGAGACGAGCGAAGGGCGTCAATCTGCCAGTTCCCGGCTGCTATTGGACACGGAGATATAAATGATCAACTCTAGAAAGCTTGCTCATACTTTTAAAGTATAAAGATAAATGTTGGGAAAGTACCCTGTACAGTGTAAATCAATTTATTCAAATCTATCATAACTTTAAAATTAATTGATCTCTTCCAGTAAGTCATTGCACCTCAATAAAATCGCTAATTTCAAAATAAGTCCTTGTATTAAGTAAAAGTAAGGGGAAGGCATTATTCTCACTGATTTTTCTTCAAAGTGTAATCTCCAATTCGCATATAATGATTTCTGTTTCAATGAAGTTGTTGTGGCATTTTATTCCAACCAGAACTTCTATTTGTATTTTAAAAGATAATTTACTCTCAATAGAATCTGAGGTACGTTTTCGACATTATAGTGAGAAAATCTGCATTGTCAATGGTCAAAATTATTTAATGTTTTTGTCGCAGTTCAAATGCATTGGAAATTAATGCGGTTGGTCAGTCTTTTGTGCACTAATGGAGACTGTTAGCACTTAAGCGAGTTATATCCGAGATTAAGAAAGGTGATCCGTATTTCATTACAATGATAACGAAAAATAAAATAGGAATATTGCTACTGATTCGTTATCAATTTTACGGATCATAATTGTGACCAAAAACCTAAAGACGTAGAATACGTGTATTATTGGCCAGTGAGCTTTACAAAATTTGAAAGTTGGGCAGTAATAGGTAAGAATACTGAAGCTAGTAATAAGCAAGCTCTAGGATGCACAACGGTTCTGCTACATGATTAGGGGTAAAGTATATTAGTACCCCCAGAATGTATGTTATTCTGGCTACATTACGGAAGGTCAGGCTAGACAACACTTCCTAGCAGCCAAATTAGTTTGCGTTTTAACTGCCTAAAATTCTTCGCTTTCCTCAATGTAAGAGGGAGGATTGGCGCAGCTAGCAACAACAGTCTGGTCATCAGGCGAAGAAATAGTTCTGTGATCTTGAGGTACGAAATCACTTTGCCGCGCGGCTAACAATTAGTGTAGCTCTAACACGTCGTGTGTTTTAGTGGTTTATATACGTAAAAACAAAACAAATAATGAACATTTGAAAAATGGCGAAAAATATATGGACAGTAAATGAATTCAGAATTTTTGCATTCCTGAGGCTAGAGTGGCTTGTCGGGATTCCAAAATTTTGAAAATTCCGAACACTGAGCATCAAAAGGATTGTCTGCATCGTCCCTAAGTTAAAGAGTCTGAACGTCGCGAGGCGTGTCGCGTGCTCTAATTGAGAACAGCTAGAGCCCAATGGTGGAAACTCATTTACGAATCATAGACGAGAAAAAGTAAATTTCTTTAGAATTATGAAATAAAACGTTAACAATGAAATTTCAAACCCATTCTAAATAAATACGTTATTTCGGCAATACATTGCCACAAATATATCTAATGTCTTTATCCGAAAATTTCTGTAACGTGACTCGACAAAATGAGTGACGGAAATGTAACCATAGCAGCCGTGCAGGCTGTGATGTAAGGTATTGTTACCTAGCAACCGTGCAGGCTGTGATGTAATGTATTGTTACCTAGCAACCGTGCAGGCTGTGATGTAAGGTATTGTTACCTAGCAACCGTGCAGGCTGTGATGTAAGGTACTGTTACCTAGCAACCGTGCAGGCTGTGATGTAAGGTATTGTTACCTAGCAACCGTGCAGGCTGTGATGTAAGGTATTGTTACCTAGCAACCGTGCAGGCTGTGATGTAAGGTATTGTTACCTAGCAACCGTGCAGGCTGTGATGTAATGTATTGTTACCTAGCAACCGTGCAGGCTGTGATGTAAGGTATTGTTACCTAGCAACCGTGCAGGCTGTGATGTAAGGTATTGTTACCTAGCAACCGCGCAGGCTGTGATGTAAGGTAGTGTTACCTAGCAACCGTGCAGGCTGTGATGTAATGTATTGTTACCTAGCAACCGTGCAGGCTGTGATGTAAGGTATTGTTACCTAGCAACCGTGCAGGCTGTGATGTAAGGTATTGTTACCTAGCAACCGTGCAGGCTGTGATGTAAGGTATTGTTACCTAGCAACCGTGCAGGCTGTGATGTAATGTATTGTTACCTAGCAACCGTGCAGGCTGTGATGTAAGGTATTGTTACCTAGCAACCGTGCAGGCTGTGATGTAAGGTACTGTTACCTAGCAACCGTGCAGGCTGTGATGTAAGGTATTGTTACCTAGCAACCGTGCAGGCTGTGATGTAAGGTATTGTTACCTAGCAACCGTGCAGGCTGTGATGTAAGGTATTGTTACCTAGCAACCGTGCAGGCTGTGATGTAATGTATTGTTACCTAGCAACCGTGCAGGCTGTGATGTAAGGTATTGTTACCTAGCAACCGTGCAGGCTGTGATGTAAGGTATTGTTACCTAGCAACCGCGCAGGCTGTGATGTAAGGTAGTGTTACCTAGCAACCGTGCAGGCTGTGATGTAATGTATTGTTACCTAGCAACCGTGCAGGCTGTGATGTAAGGTATTGTTACCTAGCAACCGTGCAGGCTGTGATGTAAGGTATTGTTACCTAGCAACCGTGCAGGCTGTGATGTAAGGTATTGTTACCTAGCAACCGTGCAGGCTGTGATGTAATGTATTGTTACCTAGCAACCGTGCAGGCTGTGATGTAAGGTATTGTTACCTAGCAACCGTGCAGGCTGTGATGTAATGTATTGTTACCTAGCAACCGTGCAGGCTGTGATGTAAGGTATTGTTACCTAGCAACCGTGCAGGCTGTGATGTAAGGTATTGTTACCTAGCAACCGTGCAGGCTGTGATGTAAGGTATTGTTACCTAGCAACCGTGCAGGCTGTGATGTAATGTATTGTTACCTAGCAACCGTGCAGGCTGTGATGTAAGGTATTGTTACCTAGCAACCGTGCAGGCTGTGATGTAAGGTATTGTTACCTAGCAACCGCGCAGGCTGTGATGTAAGGTAGTGTTACCTAGCAACCGTGCAGGCTGTGATGTAATGTATTGTTACCTAGCAACCGTGCAGGCTGTGATGTAAGGTATTGTTACCTAGCAACCGTGCAGGCTGTGATGTAAGGTATTGTTACCTAGCAACCGTGCAGGCTGTGATGTAAGGTATTGTTACCTAGCAACCGTGCAGGCTGTGATGTGAGGTATTGTTACCTAGCAACCGCGCAGGCTGTGATGTAAGGTATTGTTATCTAGCAACCGTGCAGGCTATGTTTTATGGCTGGCAGTCCTCTGAAATGAGTAGCCGTTGATGGATGCCCATGGCCGAGAGACATATTTATCATCATTTCATTTTCGCAAAGGGAAAATTGGTTTCTTGTTTACGTCAAAACTTGGAACCGTAACCCTGACACAACCCTGATATATGTATTTCTTGTACTGGTTGTTAAACTCTACAAAACTGTGAGACATCGTATTGTGATACGAGTACATATTTGCAATCTGAGTTCTTCGTTTAAATGAATCACAGTCAACTGCCTCAAAGTTTCCAATAACTGAGCGACGTGCTGTATACCAAGAGACGTGTATTCGTAAACGACTTCAAACCCGCACCCAGTCGCCTTAAAAATGATTTTTCATGGGCTCCGATTTTGACACCTGTTCACTACCTTTCCAATCTTAGCGCTTCCATACCTCATCAGTACCAAAAACCTGTTTGTTTTAGTGTGATGTTATCTGTGTCGGCTCTGTTTGTGATCGATAAATAAATCAAAACAACTAACGACAAAATACAAATAAATAATGAATCCTATCATTTATATACTTTGGTGGAACATTTCAGAACGAAAACAGTAACCAACGATATTAGATGCCAAGAAATGGAAACACTATATCGACTCACCAAAAATATGTACACCAAAGAATGCATTTCGAAACATTAAGTGGAATGTCTCTACGGATTGGAAAGACTAGTTTTGAACGCACATCGAAAAAATTTGGGAAACAAAAGGCAAAACCAAAAGGAAAATTCTAGGCGTGAAACTCACTGACAATACAAACTTAGAAATATACAATACACAGACATTCGATGTGAAATTATAAAGCTCAGATTTTGCGGTCACCAAAAGAAAGCTTCTACGACAGACTCACAAAAAATATAGTAGAATTCTTTTAACACGTGAGTAAAACGAACACAGACAGTATGAAATAGATGGGCAACAAAATAGATAACAGCCTTATATTTACAGCAAATGGGAAAGCCTAAACCAGCGAATCTTTAGATCCAAAATTCACAAGAGACTTGTTCACCATGAGAACAAACTGAAAGAAATTACCGGAAGAACTTGTACCACTGTGAAAGAAGAAGCATCCAGCAAAAGAAGTAAAACACATAATCTGGACACTTCGGAAGGCAAACAATGTTATCTAATGATAATAAAAATTATGCATTTGAAAATGAAACTACATTCGAAATGACATCACGTACAAACTGCTGGGCAGAATGTAATGATTTTTTTCAGAAATATTTTCCAAGGTAACTATCCAATGGATTATTATGTTTCAATCAAAATATAGACCTAATTGTTTATTATAAATAAAAATTCTTTATAGCTTGTAATGGGATAGTGCCTGTTGCTCTCTCGATCAGTCACTGAATACTACAAGGCCGATTGAATAGAATTTGGTACGAACATACCTCAGACATGTAGTTCAAACTCAGTGCTATTCTTATTGTTCAGTAATTAATGGTTTCAAATGGCGATGATTAATTTATAGGCATTTAGTGAACTGCACATGTTTTATTTACTAAATTGCAAAATAATTGGCAAATAGTCAATCCTATTACAAAACAAAGGCCAGCAAGTATGTTTAAAATTCAATTTTGAACAATTTTGTAACTTTAGTGGTTCCCAAAGAATTACACCCTTACGCGTTAAAGTACGCGTTCGAAAGATGTCGTGAACTAAACTCATGTCATTACCAGCGACTTGAAAACAAGTCAAGCATGGGAATAAAATAAAATTACTGACATCGCCATCTGTCAGCAAGCAAATGAATACATAAACAAACTTTTTTTCATGTTGTGCACGTGTTGGCAAGGAATCGGTGTTGGCAGGAGCCAATATTACCAGTTAGAATTAAACGCTGAGTATGTAACGTAGAGGCCATATATCTGCCGCAGCTCGCTATTTATTGTGATACTTTTGTGAAATGCAGTGTCTCACTTCCTCCTGTTATCGAACGTGGCGCTAATGGCGCGAGGAGAAGTTTGTCTTCCGCTTGCAAGGTGTCACCCTAATCTCTCAGCTTTACCATCAGAACTTTGGGTTTCTGTTTTCAGGCAATGATATCGTACCTCAGTTTGCTGTTTTGTTCGTACCCAAACGACTACGATAGTAGTTTGAATATGAATACAACTACTTCTACTTAACAAACATGTCAAAGCTTGTTGTTCCTTGTCACATTGTATGAGATCGACTCTGACAATACGTCTCATGCTTTGACATAACAAATAAAACCCACCTTTGCAAACAAACAGACTTACAATTTGTATAGCTCGGCTTTAATATTCCTCCGGAGTTTTATGCGGTAATAGCTTACAATGCAAACTAATTTGGTTATTAGGAAGTGTAGCCGAGCCCGTTCTTCCATTGTGTAGCGAGAGTAACACACAGATTAGGGGTTCTGATGGGCCGTACCCCTAACCTTCATGCAAAGCTCATAGCAGAACCGTTGTGCAGTTAGACTATACTTGTTGCCGCTCCATTAGGTTTGCGTTCTAACCTATTAGTGCATAGAAATCCGGACCCTATGGTACCTAAAAGATCACTGATTGTTTTTATGTCAGAGTCTTTATTTCTTTCGTTCATGAAAAAATTTTACGTCACAAGGGCCGAAAATGGGGTTTTACGTGTGAGTTGAGATGTTTCGAAATGAAATGAAGTGGTATATGGCTTTTAGAGCCGGGAGTGTCCGAGGACAAGTTCGGTTCGCCAGGTGCAGGTCTTTTGATTTGACTCCAGTAGGCGACCTGCGCGTCGTGATGAGGATGAAATGATGATGAAGACGTCACATACACCCAGCCCCAGTGCCAGCGAAATTAACTAATGTTGGTTAAAATTCCCGACCCTGCCGGGAATCGAACCCGGGACCCCTTTGACCAAACGCCAGCACGCAACCATTTAGTCATGGAGCCGGAGTTTCGAAACAAATAAATGAAACACTTTCTTTCTTGTAATTCATAATGATGGGTATACAAGACTGAATTTCCTGTTTATATTACAATAACATTGAAACGAACACAGTATGCTCTGTTAAGGGCCTGCCAACCAAAGAGTTGATGCCATCAATAAAGAATCTGCTGAGGGATGAACATAACGCAGTGTAGCAATGGGAATAAAATGAAATTACTGACATCGCCATTCGTCAGCAAGTAAATAAATACATAAACGAACTTTTTTTCATGTTGCACGTGTTGGCAAGGAATCGGTGTTGGCAGCAGCCAATATTACCAGTTAGAATTAAACGGAGATTCGACAGAATACAGTATGGAATAGAGACGTTATAACATGGTTGTTCACACTTAGCAGTTAGGAGCCACTTTCTTGTGGTATACTTTGAAGGCGCTCAAATACGTCACCCTCGTGTCGGTAGGATTCCTGGCACGTAAACGAACTCCTGCAAGACGAAATTCCGCCATCTCGGCATTTCCGAGAAAGTAGTTAGCGGGACGTAAATCCAATAACATGATTAATTATTCTTACAACATAAATTAGCAGGACTGAAATATTGCACCTCCTGTTCGGTGATGACGTTGATTATCAAGTACAACTCGCCAACCATCTTCTCTTAACACGAAACAGAGGAAAGGTATCGCATCCTTCGAAAATTAAAGGTATCAGAAAAAAAGGAAGGAAGACCGGGCTGAGTGGCTCAGACGATTTAGAAGCTGGCCTTCTGACCGCAACTTGGCAGGTTCGATCCTGGCTCAGTCCGGTGTTATTTGAAGGTGTTCAAATACGTCAGGGTCGTGTTGGTAGATTTACTGGGACGTAAGAAAGCTCCTACGGACTAAATTTCGGCACCTCGGCGTCTCCGAAAATCGTAAAGAAATATTTAGTCGGACGTATGGCCAATAACAGTATTATTATTATTATTATTATTATTATTAAACAAAGCGAAGGTACATGAAGGATGTGAAAGACTTCCTACACCTCGCAAAGCTAACATCGTCGAGATCGGTAGAGAATAAGGGTGTTAATCAACGAAGGTCGCATAGGAAAGATTGGAAAGGATGTCATACTCAGATACAAACCCTGTGGCCGCTAACTCACCCTGGCCTTCTAGTCCCTGGCAGGGAGTAAATGGATTACCGTGCGAGTTGACCGTGTGGTTAGGGCGGCGCACCTGTGGGGAGATAGTGAGTTCTAACCCCATTGTCGGCAGACCTGATGTCGGTTTTCCGTGGTTTACCATTTTCCCACCAGACGTATGCTGGGGCTGTACCTTAATTAAAGGCCAAGGTTGCATTCTTCCCAGTCCTAGTCCTTTCCTATCCCATCGCCGCCATGACTCTATCTGTTGTCGGTGCGACGTAAAACAAATAGTAAAAAAAAACAACTCAAATAAATAGCGGTTTAGTTCCCTTGTATATCAGTTGCTGTGGAAAGATTTCTTCTCGTGTATAATTTAATAGTTTGTGATCGAATTTTACGATTGGAAGAAATATCATACGTACTGTACTATGGTAATATGACTCATAACAGCCACGACGCAAACAAAGAGACTTGCAATGAGTACCACTTGGATTTAACATTCCCAGTGAGTTATATTGGATAACGAAAAAAAAAAAAAAAAAGAAATTGTTTTTTTAAATCTCAAAATCTTAGTATTGTAAAAAATATATCTATCGACACGAAATTATTTTGTCAATGCGGCAATCACTTTTTGTTGATCTAAGAAAAATATTTTCAGTGTGAATTTTCGACAAAGTTAATTCAAATTTCTATGTTCTCTAATCACCATCACATTGTTAATCCAAAAGTTGGTGGAAAACATGAAGGCAGTGAACTGGCTACCTTCTTTCAGCCATTTATTAAGGTCATCCTTGTGTGGTTCTATGGAGGAATGGTGCTCTAGTTCTTCCTCTGGGCGTTATGTCTTCTACGTATTATTCCGGTTGCGTGATGGACCAATTAGAGTGTCTTATCAGGCGAAAAATAGCTTGAGGTCTTCATTCCTTCTATCCTGGATACGTCCGCCCACCACATTTCAAGTTCTTTTATTCTTTCTGAAGGTTCTTGCTTCCGGAGCGTATGTAGGAATACCCCTATATAACTTTTTACAAATATATTCCATGTTGTTTGTGACATAGTTTTAGATGTTAGTAGACTTTCATTTTTTGTTAACGGATGATTTCGTTTGTACTGTCATGATTGCAATTTCCATCCGAGGTTATGAATCTGTCTAGATAATATTAATAGCGTAGTCCAGCCCTTGTAAGGCAGTCCCTTGACGCCTGCCATCTGCAAGAAACTGCGTCTTGGTGTAGTTAAGGATAGTGTTGTGTGTGGTGTGGTGCAGCACAGACACTGTCTCCGAGGTAAGGAAATTTACCACTTAAAATTAAAATCCCTCTACCAGGCCGGGAATGGAAATGGAGACCTCGAGCACTGAAGGTCTCTCACCCGTGACATGTAACTTGCTGCAACTTGTTACCTCCTAACCAGACGCCAGCTTTCTAATTACTATCACGGGTGTATTTCGGAACTTTAGTTATGAAAATTTTAATTTTTGGCTTTTCGGTAGAATTTGAAATAGCCTATTTGTACAGATTATCACTCGAATGCTCAGGATAAAACTGTGCCGTAAACTAACCAAGGGAGTGCTGTATATGAGCTCAATAATTGCGAACTTCCTTTTAGTCCCCGTACATCGTGAGTTATATTAATGGAACCTTTTGCTCCCTCGCGTATCGGTGCACGGTACGTCGGCTTATCTGCTTCTATAAATAAGACTTACTCCACCTAATTGTGTGTGGAAGTAAAGCCTGCCCGGAGAGGATGCAACAACCCGTGAAAGATCGTTCGGACGTTCATAAACCCTTGTCTGGACCACCCTCACAGCGTCCCTGCTTAACCGCACCAAAAGTCGGGAGGGGCTGAAACCATTATTTACATCGGCCATTTATTTCTGACAGGATTAATAACTATATGGAAAATTCATTCGTCCATGACAAGCAAATCCGCAGCAGTGAAAGGCCCATAAATGTATCTATCGATACCGGTTTACATCAATTGAATTACAGAAATCTATTTCCTGTTACAAGAGGCCATCGCTAACTGAAATTTACGTAGTAATATCGGTTTTAGTCGACATAATGAGCTATTGAAATACATCTCTCATGGTTTTAATACATGTGTCTCTTCTTCCCGTTGTTTACGTCTTGTGAGCCGTGTATGGAACTCAAGGCTGAGTTTGCCAGAGTTCACTCACTTGTGCAAGACAGATACAGGCTACGTTTATTTTACAACCTACCTCCCTTGGTCAATTCTTGTTCTTTTCCCGACCCTGACGATACTCTGCTTTTGTAAAGCATAGACCCTTGTTTTTCATTCTTCGATGTATTAAAAGTCGTCCTCATTCTCCAGGGGAGGGCAATGTTACGGGTGACTTGTGACTTCTTAGTTTCTTCCTTTGAAATAACGATCACCATGACTTCTTTCTACATCTGTCACAAACAAGCAAACAAAGAAACAAACCAAATAACTAATCAACAAAGTAAATAAACAAATAAAAAATAAGCAAAGAAAGAAACAGACATACTGTAGATACAAACAAAAACAAACATAAGCAAATCAAACAAATACACAGTCAACAAAAAGAAGAAATATAGGCCTACACAAACAAAACAAAACAAAGCAAGATCAGACAAATACAGTACCGGTCAAAAGTTTAGGACCACATTAAAAAATCGTGAAGTTCCATCTACAACCTAAAATTTTGCTACTAGACCTCTGTATTTTTTTTCCTAAGCTCTCGCATCTAATATGATATACGTCGCCTGATTTCAGTGATTTGCGCCAAGTAGTGTATAAGTTATACATTTTTAACTGTTGGAAGGTCACGTCAGAAAGTCAACATTTTTGGAAACATTATGTACTGTGTACTCTAATCGGCTTCAAGTATCACCAACAAGATTCATTTATAGACTTAGCAATAGTTGGGGGTCATTTTGGTATAAATAGAAAAATTCCGAAAAAATGCGGCACCGACTTTTGTCCTTTAATTTTTTGTTTCAAATCAGCTCTAAAATGGTCAGTTTTTTCTTGTCCTTGTCATGGGTCTCAGTGTGAGCTATCGTCATCAGAAATGTGTTCTTGGTTGCCATCCACAAAGTGCAAATGGAACTATCAAGGCAGATAAGTTTCATGCCGATAGCTCGTCCTGAAACCTTGGGCCATACAAGACAAAGGCACAGAAAAATCAACCATTTTGGCCCTGGTTCGAAAAAAATAAAACACGCAAAAAATGCCGCATATTTTCGGAATTTTTATATTTATACTAAAATGGCCCCCACCTATCTCTAAGTCTACAAAAAAATCTTGGCGGTGATACTTGCAACCAATTAGAGCGTACAGTACATTATATAGCCAAAAATTTTGATCTTTTGTTGTGACCGTCCAAGAGTTAAAAATTCATAACTTCCACCTTATTTCGACTAACTCAGTGAAATCAGGCGACATATATCCTATTAGATGTGAGAGCTCAGAAAGAAAATTACAGATATCTCGTGGCACAATTTTAGGTTCTAGATGACATTTCGTGATTTCTTTACGTGGTCCTAAACTTCTGACCGGTACTGTAAAAAAACTAACAAAGTCGAACAACCAAACAGACAAAAAAAAAGTAAATCAACAAACATGCAAAAAACACAGAAACAACCCAACAAAACCAAATAAAGAAGTAATCAACAAAATGCATCAACAAATAAAAAATAAGCAAAGAAACAAAGAAAAAATTCAAACACAAGCAAATAAAAGGAATAACCAATCAACAAAACAAGAAACATAGGCCTACACAAACTAACAAAAATCAAGAAAAACAAATAGACAATTGAAAAGGAAAACGAACACGCGAAGGCGAACAAGCGAACTGAGAGAAAAAATAAATAAATGAATAAATAAATAAATAAATAAATAAATAAATAAATAAATAAATAGACAAACCAACTAAGAAACAAACAAACAACCTTCTTTTCTGCGTTTTGTGGTTAGTATTTCACATTTTTCCCGGTGCACCCAAGCAATCTTGAACATCCTAGGGCACATCCACATTTCAAAAGGCCACAGTAGGTTCATAGAAGAAGCCACCAACACCACAAAGCAGCACCGTGAACACGCCAACTAGCTCACGTGTGCACACGTTATTTTAGAAACAAACTGCTTTTGACTCATACATCCCGACCCTACTCTTGTGTTAACCAGTGTGCTAAGGACTTTGCAAGGGTGTTTCAGACCAGGCTGATAACAGTGCTGGCAGTTTTATGTTCGCTGATTACATGAATTTAGTTTATAGAATGCATACGTTAAGCCAAAACTCTCTTCTTACGTCGTTTATATTATTATTATTATTATTATTATTATTATTATTATTATTATTATTATTATTATTATTATTATTATTATTAGTATTATCACTATTTTCACCAACCGAGAAGGAAACCACCCGTTTATTGTTCAAAGTGCCTCGGATCTAAGAAACGTTCACACTGCTACCTAATTTCCTGCATGTGATTCCATACGTCTTACATGGAAATCATTGTAAGACAACTCTCTTGTGGTCTGAGTTAAAATGTCGTTCGATGGACAGGTGAGGCGGTACTTCTGTGAGTTCTTGAAGGGTTAATAGTGCTCCGATGTTGGTCACATGATCCTTCAGAGGTACTTTGAGCGGTGTTTTGCTGTTTACTGCACTAAATTTGCACTCTCATTACGTCAAAATTTGCTCACAAATATTTACATATGTGAATAATGCCTCCTTCAGTAGAGCTAACGGGCTACCTTGTTCCATTCACTGGATATAATGACGTCTTAAGAATTTTACTATTCAGACAGAAGAATTCTTGAGGTACCTGTGATTCTGCTGAAGAGTGCTTAGAGTTTTATCTGGAACAAGTTTGGAGATAAGGAACGTCGCCTCTTCAGTTCTTACTGGAATATGCCCGCCTCTTGGTGTTTGTTCGTGAACATAGTCAGCCTCTAAGTGCAAGTCAGAATAACATGTAGCTTACACCGAAGTCCAAGTGTCATTCATAGCTGTGACAGTGTGGAAGCTGCTGGGGTATCAGTGTTATGAGAAGAGCTACTCACAGGCCCAGTGAAGAAAGCAACGGCAAACACCTCGCTCTTCATCACGTCTTATACGCCTTGTTACAGCACCACAATCGTTTATTGCATTTTTCTTATCACCGCATGACCTTTGGTGGTGCTATTTGATGATCCAACCAGCCTTCGGTTGATAGATTGGAGAATGGAATGGCCTATAGCGACAACGACGTAGCTGCCATCATCCGGAAATGGTTTGGACATATTCTACTAAATTATGCCCTACAACACTACCGTGGGATCTTTCTCGTCCCGGTAACATACAAGATTTTTCCCAGGCGTTACTAACACGAGCAGAAAGTCAACTGGACAGTCAACTCGGAGAATATCAGGGAGGCTTCAGGAAGAGTGGATCCTGTACTGAACAGTTCCTTAACCACAAAACTGTACTTGCATACTCCAAAATGAGAAACGGCAAGTGGTCGTCACTTTTGCTGATTTTCTGAAGGCCTGAAGGCAACAAAACCCGCAGACTCATTCTAGGAACCTTGACTGACACCGATTCCAAGGTTATATTTAGAGGCGAGGTCTCGGAAAGCTTTGAGATATAAACAGGGGTATGACAAGGCGATGGACTTTTCCCACTTCTTCAGATGCGTCATTGAAAAGGTTGTGAGAAAATGGTGTAAAAACCGATCAACTTGGGTGTCCAGTGTGGAATATACCTGGGTCATAAGAAAGAAGGATTGGTTGTAGATTGCCTGGCCTTTGCTGACGACATGACACTGATTACCGATTCGCTGGATAGAACAACAATACAGGTCAATTGCCCCAGATCATAGGCAGCCAAAGTGGGTCTTCAAGTCTTGTTGGAGAAAACAGAGTTCTTCACTAACATCAAAGAAGCTAGCAGACAGATACTACTATAACGGGGAAAAATCAAGAGGACTGAGAAATTTAAATATCTCTGCGAATGGATTGCACCCAACTTATCAGAAAGAACATCATTATCCATGAGAGTCAACAAGTTGGAACTGGCAAGAAAACATGGCTGTCACGCAACCTGAAACTGAAGCAGTACACGATCAGAAGCTTTCTGTGCCATGGAGTGTCTTTCTTTGAACACGAGAGGCCTGATGGAGAAACTGGAAGTCAGAGAGAGGAGAATTCTCAGGAAGATCTTTGGTCCGGTAAAGGAAGATGAGGAATTCCGTAGACGACACAATTCCGAGCTCTACGAAGATAGAGAGAGGCTCTCTGATTCTGTTAGGGAAAGTTTTCTATGGCAATACAGTAAGACTGCCTTCCATAAGACTGACCAATTGTCTGTTCATCTTCTGGCAGAACAAGAAGACTCGTACCACTTGGCTGACAGAAACTGAGAAGGACAGTGAAGAGCTGGGAATAACAGATCTTCAAGTTAGACACTCTGTAGGACGTAGCCTGGAAGAAGTCCATGGATTTCAGGAAAAACCCCGGAAGGAAGGTATCCGCTGGACAGAGGAAACAAAGGAGTTTCACTGGCAGAAATTGCGATAATACTGGGTAAAGATCAAAGTCCAACAGAGTCCAACAGTAGAACAAGCGTGGTCCATAGTAGACCCATTCGAACCAGGAAGAAGAAGAAGACACCAATGTAAACATAATGAATTCATCACCATACACTTACATTTCACATGCAGTTCTCATTTGAACATTCTATATTTAACAGTTTATCGTTCAAGAAACCTTGTTTTTTTGTGAGGTGTCTTACAATTCTTGGCATTTGAATTACGCAAACATTTATACTTGTATTAAATCTACTCTACTTCTGTTTCCTTAACTCTCCATTTTATCGCCGTAACTGATAATATTTCCATACATGAATTAGATGGACATATACCTAATAAACGCTTCAGTATTACTAATACTTTGTTCAGTTTCCTGAGCCAACACCCACCTCTCGGGTATTGGTTACCATTATTCACCACCGTTTGCAGAATACTTTCCATTCCTTGGTCAAAAACGTGCACTCTTCCGTAGCGTAACGATTAGTGCTATTAGCTGTCGTCCTCGGGGGCCCGGGTTCGATTCACGGTACTGCCAGAAATTTAAGAATGGCAGGAGAACTGGTATGTGGGTTCAAATGGTACATGCAGCTCACCTCCATTGGGGGTGTGCCTGAAAAGAGCTGCGCCACCTCGGGATGAGGGCACGAGATTACTTAACGTGCACTTATTAAGAACGGTATTATGGTCTAAAGCGCGAGGTTTAAAAACAGAGTATTTGGTTTCTGGAAAAGGGCAACCAAATTTGACAGCCTGGTGGGAAGAGATCTGTGGCTTGGCTGGAGATTTCGACAATGGAGAAGAGGAACACTTGTCAAGGCTGAAACCGTCTATGCTTAAATGATTAGTAATTGTAATAATACTGGAATGTTTGACGTACAATAGAATTATACCCAGAGTTGAATTCAGGAATACATTCTTTATTTATCGACGTAATCGCGCCTTATAATTGGATCTGCCGACAGGAGTCCAGGCTAGAAAGTTTGGCGTAAGAGTTTGCAACCTTCGTGCGATAGATGTTAGTGATGGATTACCTTCATTTGTATATCAATATGTGGGTTGTACGTGGCTAGGTGTACCGACTGGGAGTCACGGGGTCCGGACACCTGATGTGTACAGTAAATTTCCGTATGGCGCTCTGATTAGCGTAACATCGCCATACAGAGGGACACTTAGGCCTACCGAGGTATTAACTAAGGAAACGTGCCCAGGCAGATTAGTGGATCAGGAAACTCAGAAAAGGAACTGAACGTACCAGAAAACTACCACACGATCTACACCCACGTTCTTCGGTCAGGTTGGGCTTTTGTGTTTGAGATGCCTCTGCTTCAGTAATAATCAAATCCAGGCTTCTTAAGTTCTGACCTATTCTGTTGCCACTGTTTTATACTCCACATGTCACTTTTCCTTTTTCATGTTATGGAATATGATA
Source organism: Anabrus simplex (assembly GCF_040414725.1). Lineage (NCBI taxonomy): Eukaryota > Metazoa > Arthropoda > Insecta > Orthoptera > Tettigoniidae > Anabrus > Anabrus simplex. The sequence continues at coordinate 7,932,561 of NC_090275.1, read as the reverse complement.
CGGGAGCAGCAATCGGATACTGGATAAGTTATCGCTCGTTATTTATCCGCAGGAAGGCAGCCGACCTTGGGTTCCTATATAACGCTGTTAACGGTTTATTTCGTTGTCCTGAACCTACATCACCGGTCGAGTTGGCCGTGCGCGTAGAGGCGCGCGTCTGTGAGCTTGCATCCGGGAGATAGTAGGTTCGAATCCCACTATCGGCAGCCCTGAAAATGGTTTTCCGTGGTTTCCCATTTTCACACCAGGCAAATGCTGGGGCTGTACCTTAATTAAGGCCACGGCCGCTTCCTTCCAACTCCTAGGCCTTTCCTATCCCATCGTCGCCATAAGACTTATCTGTGTCGGTGCGACGTAAAGCCCTTAGCAAAAAAAATAAAAAAAATGAACCTACATCCTCCAACCCTCAAAACCAGGATAAATCCACCCTTCATATTCCGCATTCCCGCCTGTCTCTTATTCAAAGAACTTTATTTATCCGCATACCAACCCCCCTTAACTCTTTCTATTCTGACAGGAACTTAGGCGTTTCTTCTTCGTATGCCTCCGTTAATCGATTCTTCCTTAATTTAACCTGGCTCACTTCCCTCATATTCCATTTTTCTCTTCCAATTGCTGTCCCCTCTATCGTACATAATGTAATATTTATTTAATTTTACTGTACTATACCGTTACTTATGTGTTATATCTGTATTTATCTTACTGTGCCTAGTTATGTCCGGCTCCATGGCTAAATGGTTAGCGTGGTGGCCTTTGGTCACAGGGGTCCCGGGTTCGATTTCCGGCAGGGTAGGGAATTTTAACCTTAATTGGTTAATTTCTCTGGCACAGGGACTAGGTGTATGTGTCGTTTTCATCATCATTTCATCCTCAGCACGATGCGTAGGTCACCTACGGGCGTCAAATCAAAAGACCTGCACCTGGCGAGCCGAACATGTCCTCGGACACTCCCGGCACTAAAAGCCATACGCCATTTCATTTCATTTGTGCCTAGTTATAAGTTCTCTTCGTTTTACCTTCAATCTTCAATTTTCCTCATTCCAGCCTTTATGTTTTATTGTTAATTATTGCTTCCTTAAGTTATATTGTTAATTTTTAATTTTCATCCGCTATTTTTGTCATTAGTTGATTTTTCTTCATTGTACTTTCATTTATCTTTTTAAGTCCATAAGTCTTGGTTTGCCAAATAAATAAATAAATAAATAAATAAATAAATAAATAAATAAATGAATAAACAGTAGGATAAGACCTAAAATAATCTATTTTATACTTCAGAATGTAAAAAGATCTGTTTCGCGATTTTAACCAATACGCCGGCATTTTTTGCAGTTTTTGAAAAAATGTGGAAATCGCTGAAATTGTATTGCAGTAGATTGCAGATACGACTTATTGCAGGCGGCGTTCGTTCAAAGAAAAGCTCTACGAAGTGGGATAGCTGAGGAAATTCAAGGTCGTATTGAGAGAATTAGACACTGGTTAGAAATCCCACGGAGATCGCTACACTGAAGTTCCTAGCTCTTACCTCGTGTGATGTGGAGCGCGGTTTATCCATAGATTTTAACAGTAGAAATAATCTGTTAAAATACTGCACTGGTTACGGTTATGTTACAAACGCTAATTAAATGAGTCGTTTGTGATTGAAGCAATTTAATAAAGATACCGCTTTATGAACAACATAGTCTATAAATATGTATTAATATTGGTAAATAGTTCCGTAAGACATTTCATACTCGTTAAGTGAATAATCGGGCTGCAGATAAATTGGATATTTTAATGAAATAGGTTAATACTATGATGACTGATTTTTATCTTCTTCTGTTAGAAACCAATAGACTGATTAAAAATCTTAAGAAGTACTAAAACATGGGATGGAAAAACTTAATATTAGCTTTTTAAACCTAAAAGTTCAGGGCTTCTTTAATGTTCGAAGTGCTCGTTTCGTTGCCTACTCATCCGGGGCAGGACGACATACAATACAATCTCCTCTGTCTGAGCTTGCGTGTATATAATCATGATACTTCCAGTAAACGCTCCTCTCAGACTTAAGTAATATGTAAATTGACCTCGATAGCCTTGCAAGTTGTTCTTATCCGTGATTGTTTTTTCTCCCTTTAAAAGTTTGAATTACGCTGGGAAGAAGGAAATGCTCCACATTTAATTTTGTTTAGTATTTCAGATTCTTGAGGAGGTTTATTTATAACGCAGAATATGGTAGCATCAGAAGAAGTGACATCGTTTTATATCGCTACGATGGGGAAAAGCAAAATTGCTAGAGCACCTATGTTCAACCCAGCGAAGTAAATCAGGGAAATAGCGTATTTATATGGATATAGGATAACTTTATCGGACTTGTAAGCCGTGGTCGAATTGGCTTTCTAGTTTGTGGTTTTTTCTTGCCAAGTCCGCAAGTGTGACTAAGATTCATTCATCCATTCATTCAGAATGGGGTATTCTCTCCGCAGTTGCTGGTTCGTAGCTAAGGTCGGGGGGGATTCCGTCCACGCACTTAGGAACTTCCAGTTTACACTGTTGGTAACTAATGTTTAGCCGCCCGCACACGCGTAGTCTCATCTAGTTGTCTTGTTGTGAGAGTTGGTTGTGTACACCACGTTTAGTTTCCGTCTACAAGGAACATTCAATTTTTATACTGAGCTGAGTCAGGGCAGCATTCAAATTAAGAGCCTGTCATTCCTAGAGTGAGCACTGGTATGTGTATGAGGTACTGGACTGTATTTCAGTCGTGTGGTGTAGTAATCGCTACAGTGAGGTGACTGGTGTGACTTACTGTAGCGGTCATTATAAGTAATGAGGGATTGTTCCTAATTTCGTCCCCTTCATTTTACTCGTTATTTATGAAGTTTATTATTTTTTTCAGATTGTCACAGTGGGATAATGAGGCTGTGAAAAAGGTTTATTAAGGAGTGAGGGACAAGATAATGGGTTACAAACTTGCAAGTAAAGCGTTTAACATCATACGACCAACACTGAAACACTATGCTAAAAAAAATGCCAAGAAAATATTCTTCATAAATGGCCTTCAAGTAATTCATTATCGGGAAAGTGTTTGGTAAGGTTAGAAAGGAAAAAATATATTAAAATTATTTGTACTGTTCGTACATTTTTGTAGTGTTTTTGTTTACGTCAAATATTGACTATCTTATAAGAGTTTTCATTGTGACCGGACGAGTTGGCCGTGTGGTTAGGGACGCGCAGCTGTGAACTTGCATCCGGAAGATAGTGGGTTCGAACCCCACTGTCGGAAGCTCCGAAGATGGTTTTGCGAAGTTTCCCATTTTCACACCATTCAAATGCTGGGGCTGTACCTTAATTAAGGCCATGACCGCTTCCTTCCCATTCCTATGCTTTTCCTATCCCATCGTCGCCATAAGACCTATCTGTGTCGGTGCGACGTAAACAAATAGCAAGAGTTTCATTGCAACTTGCCCCTAAGAGGAGTAATAGTCTCTATATGTATATATACAGTACATTTCTAGCCTTGTTCATAAAACTCCTGAATTTCTACAAGTCGAAATCTGCTAAAGGGACGAAGTATCGGCCCCGTACCTTATAGGTCGAGCGCATTCGATTCATCCGTTCTGTCATGCATTCATTCATAAATTCATCCACGCATTCACTGATCGACTCATTCAATTAGGAATGCTCCCCGTGACTGGGAGAGGATTGGTGAAAGCAGCGAGAGAGGCTCACAGATTTGTCTACTATTAGACAGATGTGGTGATGGTAGTGATTATTTTTTAAGACTTAGATCTCACAAACAACCTCAGCAGGATATGGGAAAAGTGGCGGAGAAAGAAAGAAGATGAATGGAGGTGTCGGCGAAAGAATATGAAGTGTCACGAAGGGTGTGACCTTGGCCTCGCAAACCCAAGACCATCTATGTGGGAGGCGAGGAGGGTGACAGTAGAAAATGGAAACTCAGCTAGGTCGCCCCTTTTAGTCTCCTCTTACCCCAGACAGGGTATGGAGATGGCTGCATATTGGTTCCACTTGTCTCAAACCACAGAAGCACCATCGAGAACAACCCCAACAACAACTGGTGCTTTTATAGTAATTATATCTGTCCTGTGCTCCGAGAACCAACCGTGTACGCGGCTCCGATATTTGATTATGTGGACTGTTTCACTTTAGACTGCATGTCGTTCTCTCGATTACGACCCATTAATAAATAAATAATGGCTGTGACATCGTTAAGTCTTGGTTGGCAATACGGTCGTAATATCTGTCGCTGTTCAAACTTCTGGTTTCGTTTTATTTTCGCTACATAATATTCTCATTTGGGAGTGATACTGAACAGAGTTTTAGTGCTTCCGGTAAATGATATCATTTCGAGCTAATATACGTTATGGATATTTTATATATGATCGCTGTTTATCAGAGAGGCTCAAAAAATAATGACAAATGCCATTATATTTTTACAGTAGTAACTTGGAACTATTAAACAGTGGTTCATAAGCAAATAAAGCGTTAAATATGAATTCAAGAGGACATTGTCATTAGCTGATAAGCTAATTTGTACCGAAAATGACGTTTTCAATAACAGTTATTTCTTGAAGATAGGTGCATCTGGTAATGTTACGTGTTTGCCTTTTCTTTAATCTAGATCATCATCATCATCATCATCACCATCATCATATTCTAAAGGCTAAGCCATAGATGTCTATCTTGAGCCAATCTTTTCAACTCAGCGTAGGTCTCGCACTTCATCCTCAGAAGCAGGTTCTTGAAATAAGACACTCTTGGCTCGTCCTCTTCCTCTTTTCCCGACAATTCTTCCTTCAACGATGTTACACAGAAACTCTTCACGCCACAGAATGTCGTCAGTAAATTTTATTTTCTGTTTTTCAATTTCAATTACCAGACTCTAATTTTCTCCTCTCTCTTCTAAGGACTTCGGTATTCTTCTTCATTTCAGTCTAACTTCCCTATATATTTTCCTCCAGATCCTAACGTCCAGATTTCGCAACCGTACAGACGCATGCTCAATACAAAGGTTTTTGCTAAGGCCTGAGTCATTTGTTGACCAGCAGATGTTGAAGCCGCTCTTTGTTATTGCTGTCCTTTTCGTGACTTCTGATATGCTCCGATTATCACTCGTGATTAGGGTTCCTGGGTAGCAAAATTTTTTCACTTGTTCAATTTTGTCAGGGCCAATTTTGATTTGTGTTATAGTAGATTTTTTAAATTTATATATTATCATGTTTTTTTGTTCCTTGCATTAATGTTGAGGTTCCATTTGCTTCAAATTCCTGTTAGCATGTTGGTCATTCTCTGCATACTATTGCCCGTTTCTTCTAGTATGTCAATATAATCAGCAAATCTTATATAATGTATTTTATTATTAACTTTGATCCCAGCTGTTTTCTCTTCAATGAATATGTTGAAAATATAAGGAGTGAGTGGTTCTTATTTTACCATTTCTGTTTGTCCCACTGATTTCAAAATCACTACTCTTCATTATGTATACATTTAGAATGAGGCGTCTATCCTTCCAATCAATTCGTGCATTTTTTCATGGCAAGCTGTTTCCAGTCGACTCCGTCAAAATCAAGTCGATGAACTAGGCAGAAAACTAACTGACAGAATTTACTTACCACCCATGTTGTTACATGCCCGTTGTTGCATGACCTGTTGTTGAAAATACAATCATCGCAACCATAAACGTCTTCCTTCGATACAAGATTAAACCTACTACTTACCGTGATTCATTCCTAATCTTCTTTTTCAGTTTCAGGAAGGAGAAATCTGACCAAATACATCCTTCTAGAACCGCATTATAGTGGTGGGAAGTGCTTATAAAGGACAATCTTTACAACGGCACTGGGCTGGCCTGAACGGGCGCCCTGCTGAGCACCTCATTGGCCTGTCTCAGTCTCATGCTTGGGTTTGCCAATGCGAAAGTGACTGAGGTAAGAGCGATGGTCGTATGCACCCAGTCCCTATCACGAGTAGTTTGAGAGTATCGCCCATAGGATGAGGTCGTGCGAGCATTTCAGTGGGACTAATACACTGATATATAATAGCATCTTCTGGCTCGGCGAGGAAAGCAATGGAAAGCTACCTCGCTCCTCATTTCACTAGTATGCTAGTAAACACGTCAATATAGGGGTGGTTCAAAAACCAATGAACAGTGGTTTTGAACTCCCCCCTAAAGAAACAGTACATTTATTCTAGATGGGAATGTTTGAAATGAACACGTGTTTTGTTAGCGGCATATAAAATAAATTAATTGCAAGTCGGCTGAGTTTCTCAGACGGTCTCGGTAGATTTAGCGGCTCGTAAAAGACCTCTGCGGGACAAAATTCCGGCACCTCGGGCTCTCCGAAAACCGTAAAACCAATAACATTAAAATTATAAATTGCAAACGAAATATTTTAATTATCAGCCAAATGCATTTATAACTGCTATTATACCTTATCAATAAATAAATAAATAAATAAATAAATAAATAAATAAATAAATAAATAAATAAATAAATAAATAAATAGCCTAAATAAAAATAAAAAATAAAAAAGTATTTTCGTCAATAACAATTCAACATCCTAATCTTCTATTAAAATGTATAATTACCTGAATCTTATTCGTAAAATTATACTAGTGACCTATGTTTTGTTCTTAGCATTACGGTGAGAAGAAAACTGAATATCGTATATAGTAATGTAATACTTGTTTGAATTCCATCCCATTCTTTCATAATAAAATACAAAGGCGATACCGCGCTCTAATAAAAAACTCAGTCTCGATAGGCATTCGCTAGCAGAGAATGTGATGACCTGCCTGTTTTCCTTTGAATTTAAGCTATATAGTTAGATGTTTAGAATTCATTGCGATTTTGTATAAGTTTTCACTCTTATGATACTATAATATGATCTAGTCGAACGAACTTGAATAACTCTGGAAGCACGTATTTCGTTTAATTAATTGCCAAATTTTGGGGGCAGCCTCCCTTCAAATATATTTATGAGGCCGAATGGACCTGGGGCTCATGGAGTTCGTGCCTCCGGTGACAGGTAACTCCCCACATTCTGCTGCTGTATAATCTCAGTGACTTTCGCTAGTCTACGTATTCGCTAGCTATTATCACTATGTATGGAGGGAAGCCTGAGAATTACGTTTATCAGCCTTTTAATGAAATGTATTGAATATTTTGCGATGACATTGTACTTGAACTAGATTTTCATCTCATTAGTCTCTGCCAATAGAATACGTATGATCTTGGACACCGTGGCTTAAATGGCAGAGAATCGGGTGCTAAATACGAGTGTTGTAAGTTCGGCCTCCCACGGACGCCACTTAAGTTTACCTGAAGCAAAACCTGCAAATTTTTGTGTAGGTTGGTATCTAAGGAACAATTTTTTCCAAGACCAGCAAACTTTGCTCACATTTTAGCGTTAACTAGGGAAAATAGAAGCATAATATCAACTATCTACCTCACTTAGTTCTTCAGTAGAAATACAAATAGCAAACAATTCGTCTTTAAGAATTCAAAGTCCTGCGACACTTTGCGTGTTGTTTCCAAGGAACTAATACGTAATGAGTCATCATTCCTTTTGTGCATGTTAACAACGTCGCGCCTCTATACGAGATGTAAACTAAACACATTCTTTTGGGCAGACTTGAGGTGGAACTCTTGAGCCTTGTACTCGCTTCGGAGGTATATGTTCTAAAATTGGAACGATACAGAGAAGATTAGCATGGCCCCTGCATCCAAGCGTATCCTAAAATTATTTTACCCCATTATAATGGGCTTTCAAAAGGCTAGTTGCTTTACGTCGCACCGACACAGATAGGTCTTATGGCGACGATGGGACAGGAAAGGTATAGGAATGGGAAGGAAGCGGCCGTGGCCTTAATTAAGGTACAGCTCCAGCATTTGCCTGGCGTGTAAATGGGAAACCACGGAAAATCATCTTCAGAGCTGCCGACAGTGGGGTTCGAACCTACTATCTCCCGAATACTGGATACTGGCCGCACATAAGCGACTGCAGCTATTTTCTCCCCAAGAATCTTGAAGTGGTTAGTACCAAGCTGCTTACATTTTGGACGAAGACCTACTTTATGTCTGTCTTTCTCGTAATTGCAGGCAATTCAGATATGTGCGAGTTCGAGTCCTCTACCTCCAAGGAAAGTATTCCTAACTAAACGGCCACTTTAGCTGAGGGGTAGTTTCAGTGCTACCACCATATTTAAATATCCAGTTAACTTACGTTTCAGGAAAATACACAAATTATATACGTATCGATTCAGTAAATCTCACTGTATTGAAAGAAGGGAAAAAGGAAAGTTGTTTTGATGTTTTGTCACGTCAAAGTTCCCTCTACATCTCTTCGCCACATGGCCTAATAAGCTATTTGAAGCTTCAGTTGTGTATTGTCCTAACTTACTGAGCTTCCCTGGTTGGTCGTTCTTGTCGTCCAGAGTCCAAACATGTTTCGGGAGCGAAGAAGACAATGTTTTATTTAAATATTCGACAAGTGTAGACTGGGCCGTGCCTGTATTGTGGGATGGAATGGGGTGTGTTTAGTCGATAATGATATTATAACAATGCCGGTAATGTCCACCAGCGCCTTATGGATAGGCGACCTTCTTGTCCCAGTCGTTCTGGGTGTGGTTTCATAATATGCAAATCATGTGAGAGACGAGGGTGTTGGCCTCCTGCGACGTGTATAGATTATTACGTTAGATCTTCTCTTTTTTCAAGAAGAGAGGACGATGAAATAATAATAATAAGAGGATTAAAAAAATTGGAAGAATTTCTGTGTATAGTTTAATGGTACCAGGGTGGGGTGAGGTGGTTGGCGATATAAGGAAAGGGATACGGGACGAATGGGCTTTTGGCAGCGATTATCGTGTCGCCTGGGTGGGTATTGTCTCCATAGAAGTCGGCGCGCGTTTACTGTCGTAATTATAATGACAAGTGGGAGTGAAACACCACAGGTGTGCGACATTAAGAAGACAGATCCTGGATCACCGTCCTCCCATCTTACTTGTTTATTTTCGATAAAGGACGTATTCTTAAACAGGCCTACTAAACGAGGTGGGCTGCCACAAGGTTATGCATCATACCGACTTCTAAACTATATTTCCATGAAGGAGAACTTTGAATAGAGGTAGCTTTCCTGAATCCAAAAATATATAATATGTATGCATTTCTGCAACAAAAGTATATATTTAGCTCTTCGCAGCAAGATGGAGAACAGTCAAAATCACCTAAGATTTGCGCGTTCATGGATGGTGGCTAGCGACAGTTACCACCTTCTTCGAGTGGTAGCCATTGGTAACCTCTAATTTTTGTTCATTTAAACTGAAGTGAGAATTCAGGCCAAAGAATTTTACGTCATGAACACACTTTGATATGATGAAAAAATTGTGATGTGAAATTAAAAAAACATTTATCTTATTCTGCGAATTATGGGACACATAACCTGTGCTGCAAACAAACAAACAAATAAACAAACAAAAGAACAAACGAACAAACAAACAAACAAACAAACAAACAAACAAACAAACAAACAAACGCATAATGAACAAATTGCGATGTGAAATTAAGAAAAATATTGAACCTCTTCTACGTATGGTGGGACAAAAAAGATGGACTTCTCCTATGTTAAAACATTACAAACAAACAAACAAACAAACAAACAAACAAACAAACAAACAAACAAACAAACAAACAAACAAACAATGCATTTCCGAAAGGGCCATTTTTAAATCTATATGTAAACTTTTCTCAGTGTCTATGAGTGCTACAGCAATGAAGCTGCGACAAATATATTTATCCATAAAATATAAGTGTAGTGGTCCTAACTACGTGCACATTTTCCAGGCATAGTATTTTCTCTTTGAAAGCCAGATTTAATAGGGTAAAATACGTAGTATTTCGATATAGAACGTTAATTACGTTTATTATTGTTGAAGCTAATGTTACTAACCTGAGCAAAGAGAAGTATGACTTGTTGTTGTTGTTGTTTTCAGACATCAGTTCATAGACTGGTTTGCTGCAGCTCTCCATGCCACCCTATCTTGCGTTAACCTTTTAATTTCTACGTAACTGCTGCATCTGCTCTATTCTGCTTGTCATATTCAAACCTTGGTCTGCTCCTTCCGTTCTTACCATCTGCACTTCCCTCAAAAACCAACTGAACAAGTCCTCGGTGTCTTAAGATGTGTCCAATCATTTTATCTCTTCTTCTCGTTAAATTTAGCCAAATCTATCTCCTCTCACTAATTCGATTCAGTATCTCTTCATTCGTGATTCGATCTATCCATCTCACCTTATTGTTCTTTAACACCACATTTCTTCCTGAGCTAGTTATCGTCCATGTTTCACTTCCATACAATGCCACGCCAGACGAAAGTTTTCAAAAACATCTTTATATTTTCTATATCATTGTTAAAAGTGAGCAAATTTCTTTTCTTAAGAAACGCCTTACTTGCTTGTGCTAGTCTACATTTTATACCCTCCTTACTTCTTTCATCTTTTGTTAATTTGCTAACCTTGCTACTTCCTTTAAGACTTCATTTCCTACTCTAATGTTAGAACAAAATTACTGAGAGAAAATTGCAGTACAGGAGAAACACGTGTCTTTTCGTTAACTGCGTATGGTGCAGATGTGTTAGTTTTGGAGTCACCATACCTTGGATCTGCCATGAAACATGTTATGTGACCCGATGACTTGCCGACGCTGGGGCGGCACATGACCAGCTTGACGTTCCATCAACTTCATTGCTTGTGCTTCATGACTGAATTCACTTCCTCACATATCAGGAGTCCATTTCAACCATCGGATCAGGAATCAAGCACGGGAGACAGATAACTAAGTTCTGTGATTGGTTCTGCTCGTCACGCGCACACTCTATTACTCACAGCGGAGCTACTTCCGAACTCTCTTCCTCAGGGAATTACAAATAGTAAAAGTTCAAGTCAGTCACGTGGAGCCCATTTCCTCGCTTGCAAGTGGGTGTTGGAATAGAACAGAGCGTATAGGAGTTCTCTAGTAGTCTGGTCTCTGTTGCTAATTAAAATATAGAGGACTACTAGGAAGTATGTGTTATTTTGAGATTGATTATATTAATACAGTCCCGATTATTATGTTAGAATGCAATATTACTGAAGCGGATTACAAGTATAGCCTACTCTACAGAACGGGGGTACCCTGAGGAGAGCCAGGAATTTTAGTTGCTGCTGCTTAATTCTTTTTCGCTATTAAAATGCCCAACTCAACTTGTCTTGTAAGGAAAACAAAAGAAACGCAAAAGAAACACCCCTACCTGTGTTTTAGTTGAACCTTTTTTGCACCCTTTCTCAATCCTAGCACATTTTTGCACCTTTTCGTAATGTCAGCACCTTTTCCTAATTGTTCAATACATTTCTTGGTTCCTTTATTCCTAAGGAAATTAAACAAGAAGAGCCGAACATTCTCTCTGTAAAGCTTGGTTCTATGCAGTTCCTCAATTCGTCGTTAGAATCGTAGGCTCCCTATACTACACTAATCGGGAACTTACGTACGAACTTGGTGATTGTTAACTATTAGCCTGCTGCCCTCCGTCAGCCGGCCTGTTAGTATTACGTAGGCGACGATTCGGAATACGCTTTGTGGAGCCTGTCATTGTCCTATTAGCCAATAGATTAATATTACTGTGGTATCAGTATCAAGTATGCTGAAACGGAAAATGAACGTCCAGGAAATTCGTGATTAGTGCTAAACATTTTACGTAGTGGTTGGGAAGGTGCGGTATCCATCTGATGAGGCTATACCGCACTGGGGGGAAACAATGGTAATTTTTGACGATTGAGTTTCCTGAATTTTATTTAGTTTAGTGCTGATGGTATTCAGTGCGACGGGTCAGTTATGAGATGCAATGTTTGTGATATATCAATAACAATTAAAAAAAAACCACCAACGTAGTCATGTTATGCAGAATATCTGGGGCAAAATATGTGAAGAATAATGAGGCTATGTGAGATTTCCTAAATGGGCTCTTGTGAAGGATGTGAAGGAAGCACTAGAGGGTATCGCAAAGCAGACACTAGAACAGAGCTTAGCCAAAAACCCTGATATTAAAGGAGGTTTTATTTTTTGCTAGGGGCTTTACGTCGCGCCGACACAGATAGGTCTTATGGCGACGATGGGATAGGAAAGGCTTAAGAGTTGGAAGGAAGCGGCCGTGGCCTTAATTAAGGTACAGCCCCAGCATTTGCCTGGTGTGACAATGGGAAACCACGGAAAACCATTTTCAGGGCTGCCGATAGTGGGATTCGAACCTACTATCTCCCGGATGCAAGCTCACAGCCGCGCGCCTCTACGCGCACGGCCAACTCGCCCGGTGTTAAGGAAGTTGCAACAAACAAGCATTTAATATCAACTGCAAACAAAATATGCACTACTTGCGTCTGTTGACATAGAAAAGGAAAATAATGTTCAATGTATAAGTATTTACTTATTCACCGGAGATGCAACTCACTGAAAATAACATTGAAATGTTAAATGTTTTGACAGTTGTCTGGACACGTGATTTTAATAGCATTGTGCTCAAGGACTTGTTTTAGGCAGATTTTTAATACATGTTAACATGAGTGAATTTTGTGTCCTTTTATGTTATGTAAAATTGGTTTTGGTGATGTTTGTAGGAATATTTACATTTCAAATTTGCATAATTTTTGCACCTTTTTGACCAACATTTTACACCTAAAATTCCTAGCTCTGGTTATAAGTCCTGCATAAACTTGTGCGGTACTGCCTGTCAGAACCCCTAGAATGTATGCTACTTGTGCTACATACCTGAAGAACGGGCTAGACGACACTTCCTAGTAACCAAATCAATTTGCATTGTAACCTGTTACTGCCAACAACCTGGAGTCTATTTATCAAAGTAACACTTACACACTGGAACAACCGTCACTTATGCTGTGTTTGTTTAGTGCTATAACAGTATTATAATTTCAATATTAAGTGCCTAGGAGGAAACCATTATTTAATTTCATCGACTGCAAATTTTAAAAACGTTCAATATGTTCAGATCATTTTAATGTTGAATTTACCAAATTATAATTTACTTTTCCAATTAATTCACTGAGTTGTAATTTTAGTACTTCGGCTAATTCCGGACAAGTCCGTGAATAACACTATTTGAAACTAAAGACTCACCCTTAAAGACAAGTAGTTGCCTTAAGTCGCACCGACACAGATAGTGTTGCGGCGACGATGGGATAAGAAAGGCCTAGGAATGGGAAGAAGCGGCCGTGGCCGTAATTAAGGCACAGTCCCAGCATTTGCCTCGCGTGAAAATGGGACACCACGGAAAACCATCTTCAAGGCTGCCGACAGTGGGGTTAGAACCCACTATCTCCCGGATGCAAGCTCACAGATGCGCGCCACTAAACGCACGGCCAACTCGCCCAGTATTCCGGCTGTCTACAAATGCCTGTTTATTGATTTTTTCCCTACCCTTTGCTATCGAAGTGAATGACTTGTGTTCCACTGCCCTGCTCTTCAGTGATAATCATAATAAAGGTCTATCGTCAGAATTGTCCTGGCAATGTCTGGGCCATCTGTATGGGCTTTGGTAGTCTTACAAGTTGAACGCCCTCAATGGGTTACCATTCTTTGTCAAATTTACTTCGTTGTTTGTTGTGAAACAGTTTGTTCGCTTCACGAAAAAAATCAGAAGAGAAAGTTGAAATGTTTAAAGGGTAATGGAGTTCCTACTGTGGGGTCGTCTCACGCCTGCAGCTAGGAGATGGGTTGCCCATTGGCCACGCTTTACGCTCCAACCATTTCCGCACATTAACTGCTCTAATTGTGAACCCTGATCCCTCTTACTTATAACACCTTGGTCCCATCATTCTGTTCCACTTGTAATTTCAAATTTTTGGAACAATTCTTCTTGTCTTCTTTTGCACCTGCGCGGAACAGTGTAAAGATTCCCTGAAAGGAATCAGTAAACCGCAACGAAATAAGTGTCCTGCTTCGTTGCTCACCTAAAAAAAAGAGGATAAACGTTGAAGAAGAAAATTGGTACACAGAGGCGGTGATAGGCGTTGTAATGGCCCCCTGTGAGGCTTGTGTACACAGCTTGCCACCAGCGTTACGTCCGTTATGCAGCAGTTACGAAAAGACCTCAAACTACCGGGCACCGTCCATGGGAAGTGGGCAAAGTCGTACAGCGTCCGGATTACTGTCTCAGTACTCGGACCGAATATCTCAATGCCACAGTTAATAATAATAACAACGATAATAATTCCTTGAAACACAGATTGGACGGATTCATTGGGTTGAAAAGTTCAAATACCTTGGTGAAGAGAGAACGGACTAGAGAAAGTTGCTGTAGATGATCGTTTCCCATAAATGGAGAGAGCTTATGGACTAACTAAAACCTTTTACAAGAAGAACTGCAGCGCATGGAATGCCAAAAGAAGGCATTAAAACACTGTAGTAAAAACAGAATGCCTGCACGTCAGTGAATGCTTGTTAATGAATTACAAGTTGGAGAAGCCGAAGATACTAGAAACAATCGTGGGCCCAGTCCAGACTGAAAATTTTAGAAATTATGAAGACAACGACGGCATGGATTAAGGAAGTTCATAATGATCTAGACAAGTTAAACATCCAACAAGTTGAGATGTTAGACAGGAAAACATTTCGGATTATGATTCAAAATTTGTAGGGATTTCAAGTCGAAAGAACTACAAAGACGGAAAGACCCTGGACGGATGACTAGAAGAAATAGCGTAGCGCCCATATGAAGAAGTACTGGAGGAACAGGAAACTTCAAGGAAAACAATGAAATTGTAGCGTGATATTCAGTGGTCAATTCGCAAATTAAATAATAATAATAATAATAATAATAATAATAATAATAATAATAATAATAATACGAAAAAAACAGTTTACGGAAAATCTATATCAACATAGCAAAATAAATCTTCGCTAGAGATGGAAAACGGCACAGTTTCTCAGGTGTCCTTCAAACACCTTGGAGAAATCATACTACCATCGGGGCTGGACAATAGGGCAAACATAGAAATAGCCACTGAACTCATAAGGCGCACAGATTAATGTGGAATTGCTACAACAAGGGAGTCATAACGCTTAATGAAAAATTACGACATTACAAGACAGTTGTTTTGCCGGAACCTTGACACGCCTCAGAAACCATATCCCTCGGAGGTCACTCTAAAATTATAAAAATTCAGAAGCAAGAAAAGAAAATTCTCCGGAAAATGTATGGTCCCACTAGAGAAGATGGGACGTGGATTAAGAGAAGAAAAACGGACGTTTAATCATTAACTCAAGAAATGAATATCACGGAAGACATCATAGAAGATAGTGAATCCTTCAGTACAATAGCAGCCAAGCAAAAATTCGTGGAGAAATCTAAAGTCAGAACTGGTAGGAAGTGGTCCACTCAACGTACGATGCAGCACAGTGCATTCACGAAGAAATTTTGGGAGGATAAGAAGGCGAAAACAAGTTCAAACATGCTTTTGAATAGGCATAACTAAAATAATAATAATAATAATAATAATAATAATAATAATAATAATAATAATAATAATAATAATAATAATAATAATAAAACAGCTAAACTTCTAAAATGGTCACAACCGAAAATCGTTCAAGAGCTATAGTTAATCATTGAAGACATTTGGAGAAATGAGAAGATTCCGGAAGAATGGAAAGTGGGCCTTGCATAGAAAAGGTGGCAACCAAAATGTCGATAATCATAGGGGAGAATTCCTGCTGCACGTCGCTTACAATGTATTCTAAAATATCTTGCTGGACACAGTACAAACAACACTTGACAAGCAATTAGGTGAATAACAAGGTTGATTTCGGAGAAGAGAGATCTTGCTCATAACAATTATTTAACTTGAAATCAGTAATTCGTCATAGAATACTGAACTCCAAGGACATAGTAGTGACAATTGTAGATTTCAGAATGGCCTTCGATTCTGCTGATACAGAAACCTTAGATAAAACAATACGGAAATTTGGAGTGAAATCTACAATTACTCAGCTTCAAAAGTAAAATTTATCGGAGAAATATCAAAACCTGTCAAGATAAACACAGGTGTACAACAAGGTGACAGTTTTGTTGAACTGTATCCTAGAGTAAATTTGATAGAATTTGGAATGACAAATATAAAGGACATACATTTTCGTCAATAAATTTGAGAAGTAAGAAAAGTGTTGAAATTGACTGCCTGGCATTTGCAGATGATTTTTCTATACTCTCAGAAAGCCTGACAAATGTAACAACACAAATCAATTTCTTAGTTGAAATATGTAGTCTACAAAGCAGGTTTGATAATCTCTGTAGAAAAAAATTACAGACATAAAGATCACACCAACATTTTTAACAACGTATATCGGAGCGTCGAATAGGCCCCTTTGCCCCCTTCTTCCTCACCCGGTTTGGACCCGCGACGTTGGAATCCACTGTAGCGCTGATCAACAAAGAAATATATTTTGGAAGTAAACAACTCAGCACCCAGAATGAAACTTATATTCCCCTAACTTCATTACGATAATTCATCCTACATGTTCCAACCGACTGTCGGCAGCTGAGAACAGTGTTTTCCGTGGCTTCTCATTTTCACACCGGGAAATTACACGTCAGTTAATGCCACGATCGCTTCTTCGAGAATCCTAGTCGTGTCCTACCACATTGTCGCTCGAGGACCTTTCAGCGTCTGCGTGACGTAAAATAAAAATAGGACAACAAATTTATTAACATAGTATCGTTGATATCTGTAAAGGGTTACATTGCTATTTCGAGAAATCATTTGAGAGAGGGGTAATTTGCCTAACTGAGTGGCTCAGATGGTTGAGGCGTTGGCCTTTTTATCCTAACTTGTCGGGTTCGTTTCTGGCCCAGTCCGGTGGTATTGGAAGGTGCTCAAATACGTCAGCCTCGTATCAGTATATATACTACGACGTGAAAAAACTCCTGTGGGACTAAATTCAGGCACCTCGACGTCTCCGAAGACCTTAAGGTAGTCAGTGGGACGTAAGGCCAATAACATTAAAAATGTTGTTATTAGAGAGATAATTTATATTGCCACAGATAATGATCAGAAATTTCCGAATGTACGGGTTGCCAACAGTAGACACAGCAAGCAAATTCACATTTAACATGAAAGCTGTTACATAACTCAAAAATGGTAGTATGTTTGATAAACTTCACAACAGATGTCTCGTCAGTCTTTATAGAGCCTTCCCACTCTTAAGACTTTCCTATTCCAACGTCGCCGTAAGATCTATCTGTGTTGGTGCAACGTAAAACAAATTGTAAAATATAATTAAAAATAACAATTAATTTTCTTTATAAACTTTCGAAAAACAGTGATACTAACTGTTATATTCCCGCTGTTTACAAATGCCGTTCAGTGATCTTTCCCCTACTCTTTGCTGTCGAAATGAATGACTTGTGTTCCACTGCCCTACTCTTCAGCCATAATCACAATAAAGGTGTATCGTCAGAATTGTCCTGGCAATGTCGGGGGTGAACTTTACTCACTGAGATCCTAGGAGTGAGAATTAGACACGGCCAGTGTTTAACGACCGTCTGGACCCTCCGACTTTTATTGCACAGAGCTTTGAATGACGGAAATGGAAGACGCCCTAACCACCGATACCCTTTAGCTTTAATGTCAGAGGGGAGCTGCAGTGCAGGGGAAGATGTCAGATGGGAGAGAATCTTACACAAATAGACGGAGCAGAAGATTAGAGGTCTTCGAAACTTGCGCTTTCCATGGCTTCAACTTTCTTCTGAAACAAACATTATAAGAATGCATCTTTTAACTAAGTTACATCTTTTAACTAAGTTTACTAAGTAAACACCTGAATTCAAATTAATTAGGGAGATTGTCCACATCATGGTGTGGTCGCGGGTTCGAACTCTGGACTTAGCCATGTTTTAGTACCCAAGCAAAGAATTAATTAGACAGAACTAAAATCCCCGACCGGGAATCCAAGCCGGGACCATCTGAACAGAAGGCCTGGCTGCAGACCATTAATCCGGAGAACTATACAAAGAGAAAAAATACTAGAAAATGGTGCCAAATCAATTACTTGATGCATAATGAAAATGTGGTCCTGACAACCCCTCTGTAGTCTGAAAGCACACTGCGTTTGATCCTCCAACTTAGCCGGGCTGAGCAGCTCGGGCGGTAGAGCTTTGGGCTTCTGACCCCAAGTTGACAGGTTCGATCCTGGCTCAGTCCGGTGGTATTTGAAGGTATTTAATACGTCAGACTCATGTCGGCAGATTTATGGGTGCGTAAAAGAACTCCTGCGGTAAAACACCCTAGCACCTCGACCGTCGGACATAAAAGCCAGTAACAATATTATTACCGGTATTATTATTCATCCAACATACTCTCCACCACTTATGGATCCTCCTTCCTTTCGAAAGTGCCTTTGGACACCTTGCCTGGTATTCTGATCAATTAAACATCTTCAAAGTTACTGCAATTCTTTCTCCTCACTCCCTTCTTCTCTCGGTTTTGTTTGTTTGTTTGTTTGTTTCTTTCTCTGCTAGAGTCTCCTAGGGCGTAAGTAACAATTTCAATGCTCATCCTTTGTTGTTCCTTCTTCTTCTTCCTGTCACTACTCCTTCATCCGCTCACTATGTCTCCGTTTTCCTTTTCTCGGTCCATTTTGAGTCTATTTTCTTACCACTTTAAACACTTTCTTTCTAAAAATCTCTCTCTCTCTCTCTCTCTCTCTGTTGCTTCTTTTTCACGTTTATTATTATTATTATTATTATTATTATTATTATTATTATTATTATCATCGAATTTCCCAATATTGGAAGACGTTAAGCAAATATCTCAATCAGTTCTTCTGTGAATACTGTTTGCACCTTCCCAACTGCTTACTTTGTGTCTAGAGATGTCTCTTTCTGGAATGTCGGTTGAAGTTATGTTTGAGTTTTTGAGGTTCATTCGAAGTTCGTTACGCCGGGGTGTTGAGTTCTTAAGCGAGGTTACATAATCTACTGTTTTTTTTTGTCAATCGATTCTCTGGTAATCTAGTGAGGTGATGGAAGAATTTCATTCCTCTTTTAGTAACGTCAATTTCGATGTTTGAGAACGTTTGTGTCGTTTTGAGTGGTTGTAACCTGTAACTGTGTTGGATGTACGTATCTTGCTTCTAAGATTTTCCTGATGATCTTCCCCCCTACTTTTTTGATAATTTCAAGTTCTTGTCTTCTGTTGAGTGCCAGTGTATCACTTGCATAAAGGACTGTTGGTTTTATGACTCTGTTGTAATGTCGAAATTTTGTATGTCGTGACATGGATTTTTTGTTGTAGATGTTTTGGACTAAAGCTAATGCTTTATTAATATTTTTGGAGACTTATTTGTTGTCAGATCTTTTCAAGGCCTGTCGGTTCGATAAATTCTCCGAGGTCTTTAAAGTAAGAGACCCTGCTATTTTATTCTCAAACTCTTGATACCTGTCTTTGAACTTAAGAATTTGGTTTTATTGAACAATAACTGTAAGTCCCATTTTCTTTAAGTATCTCGAGCCTATCTTCTCATCGTTATTACTATTCTTTGTTTACAGTAGGTGTACAGAGGGGCACTATGCCAGCTATAATTAAGTTATCGGAGTAGGCTCACACACGACAAGTGTTCGATCG
The DNA here is from genome assembly GCF_040414725.1 of Anabrus simplex. Lineage (NCBI taxonomy): Eukaryota > Metazoa > Arthropoda > Insecta > Orthoptera > Tettigoniidae > Anabrus > Anabrus simplex. Next base: position 7,912,892 of record NC_090275.1, on the reverse strand, counting down.
ACCGTAGAGACTCGGGTGAGTTGGGGTAACGGTAGGCAAACAGCACGACGTATGAGGTAGGTGGGGGCGGCCCACCGCTTCCTTCACCGTTATGCAAACAAACTGGTGGAGACTAATTTGCTATGCATTTCTTGCTATCATACTGCTTTATAAAGAACGAGGGAGAAAGCCGTGGAAATAAGAGCACAAAACGAAAGAGAGAAAAAAATAATTTATTAAGTAAATTTCTTTTTGTTAGTCACACCTGCCTTGAGGCGAATTTCGAACTCAACACAGGGAACAGTACAGTCACAGCTTGATGAAAACAAGTAGTGAAGCGGAAAGAGGAAGTGTGTTACATACGCTGAATGAAGTCTCAGTTTAATTTCGCAGGACAGAGTTACCACGAACCAATTTTAAGTAGAAGTTGGTAGATTTTGTGCAGTTTTAGAATTTCCTCAGCAAATGATGAACTAGGAGATATAACAATTTATTTAAATAGTTACTTGATAAAGAGCCTCCGTGGCTCAGACGGCAGCGCGTCGGCCTATCAATGCTGGATACCGTGGCTCAAATCCCGGTAACTCCATGTGAGATTTGTGCTGGACAAAGCGGAGACGAGACAGGTTTTTCTCCGGATACTCCTGTTTTCCCTGTCATCTTTCATTCTAGCAACACTCTCCATTCTCATTTCATAGCATCTGTCAGTCATTAATAAACCACTTTGGGAGTGGCGACCCCATCGTACTAATAGCCTATATCTGCTTCATTCATTACATCCCTGACCCCGTCAATGACTGGAAAACAGGTTGTAGGTTTTGATTTCAGTTACGTGATAAGAGTAAAACAATAACGTCAAGCTTAATGCCTTCCGTTGTGGACATCGTGGTTTGAGACCCACATTACACCAACTTGATAGGAGAAACTTGAAATAGGTTGTACCTGGTGGTACACCTCCATGCCGCTTATTTAAAATTTGCGCCAATTGAAACTCCTCTGCTGGAGGAAGTCTGAACTTTATCTACGGTATTAATTTTCAAGTTTCTCAGAAGATGTCACTACTTGGAAACTTTGGAGTTTTTGAATGGGGTCATTTTTGATGTATTTTTGTTTTACCTGTAGTAAGAAGTGTGAACTTTCTCTTCTAGAGGACACTACTGAAAAACTACAATGGTGCACCCTAGTGCGAAGTGAAAGAACTTTTTTTTGGAGAAAATTTAATTTCAAAAGTTTGTTCTTTGCTAAATGTCTTTCAGTCATTGTTTAAGTTGGCAATATTAACCCTTTCTTTCCCCTTGTTTTGAATTTACCCAATCCCGAATTTCTTCAATTAATTTTCCACCAATTATGTGTTTCTTCTTCAGATTGTGTAGGGGTTTTCTTGGTTAGCCAATAAAGTTTTTTTGGGAGGGTGTTCTCATTCCCCTAACGCCTCGAACTTTCCGCGAGAGTATATAAACTGCTGATTGTAGGGTCTCCGGGCCACTTCTGTACCATCTTTCAGTGTGTAAAGTACGTAGCAGGGGGCGGGAAGCACCTCTTTCTTCGGGCAGCAGCTCAATAACCAGGTAATGGCCTTTTAATAACTTCTTTTCTTGCTAGCTCAGCAGTTTAACTCTCGGGGCGGGTCCGAAGCGTTTCCACCATGTAACCTTTTCCTAAAATGTAACTACTATTAGCATCTATTCTCTTTTAAAGCTACATATTGGGATAGAGAGTGCTTAACCCTCTCGAGCTCCCACTCATATTGCTTTGAGGTGAACTTATTTCTCACAACCGATTCTTCCTTAATGTAATGTAAATTGTTCTTTTCTAAAGTCACCTCTGTCGTATGGGATTAGCCCTTGCATTAGCGGCCTAGAGCCAGATTAGGTTTTAAACAAAATGTATTAGGAGCGCAGATCGCCTCCTCTCAAGTGGTTATTTTAGAGGTCATGTAATTAACCTTTTTCTTACTTAATAGGCCTCAGTAGGTTGGGTATTTTACCCCTGTATCTATGTCCTTAGAGGACAACTTGAAGGTGGAGTTTGGTGTGGCCTTTAATAGGCTTAATGTTGAGAGCGAGTGGCTCTTTCTCGAAAATTGAGTGTTGTATGCCTCGAGGAGGCTTTACTGTGTAATTGGGAGCGAGTGCTCCTGGGCATGATTGGGGTCTTCTGCCCCTTTGTTGAATTTCTGTATATCGTAAGATTGAGCTAATTGTTCATGTATTGTGGGTTTGGCTCTCGGAGCCCATCCTGTAACTCTGTAATTGTACATTCTCGAATAGTGGCTTTGCTACTCTGTACCTGCCATGCTTGTTATTTCTTAATTTTGAAAAGAAAATATAACCTTGTTAAATTTTAAATTCACTTTAATTTCGTAGCCTGAGACCTGTTCACCCCCCCGCACCTTCTTTCACCTCTAACTACCACGGAAAACTCCGTAACATAGGTAATAATAATAATAATAATAGTAATAATGTGTATGTATGTTGGGTAATCAGCCCGAAGGCTGGTTTGATCCTCTGCAGCTTCGCCAACGGCTGTCATAAATAGCCTAGGCGTCACTGAAGAGGCGTACTAGGGAAACGAGGAGTGAGGTAGTTTCCCGTTGCTTTCCTCACCGAGCCAGCAGTTGTTCTTACATATCAGTCTGCCAATCCCACTGAAATGTACGCACCAACTGAACTTATGAGCGATATTTTCACACCATTCATAACAGGGACTGGCTGCATAAGGAATGGTATTACTAGCATCACTCATAGGGCCTACCTCAGTCACTTTCATATTGTCAAAGCCAAGGATGAGACTGTGACAGGTCAATGAAAGTAACAAATTTGATATAGCTCATACCAGAAGACATAGTGCACTGTAAACACTACATATCGCCAGCAAAGGCAAAATAATAATAATAATAATAATAATAATAATAATAATAATAATAATAATAATAATAATAATAATAATAATAATAATAATAATAATAATAACAACTTGAAATCAAAGGTGATGGCACTGTCATTATACGAGATGCTTTGCATGCAGAGGAATTCCTTGATATGAATAAGAAAATCCGTGGTCCAATTAAGGACAGAGATGGATACCATGAGCTGAATACTCATGGCCAGAAGATCTCTGATGTCATGCGGAGAAGGAGAACTGCATTTTATGGCCACAACACAATAATCGAACCAGTTCTTTACCTATTTTAAAGATAAGAAGAGCCAGTTAACTTGGTTCAAGGAGGTGTACAGGGAAGTACAGGAGATCGGGATCACTTATGACAATATACGAGAACTGAACCCATTCAGGAGGAAACTAAAAGACCACCACGGTTTTCAAGAAAGGAGAAAGTTGAAGAGGAGAAAGACGTGGACGGGGGAAAGGAAAGAGTAACACCGGCAACAAATGAAGGAGCACAGCCCAGAGAAGAAACAACGTAGTGCTTAGCAGGCCGGTATAAAGAACTAATATTAATAATAATGATAATAATAATAATACTAATAATAATGGTGTGGCCTCAGCTACCGTGTGTAAGGATTTTAATATGACGGCATCTGGCTGCTTGCTCATCAGTTTGGACGTTCCCTTTTACTCCAGGTCTACAGTCGGCAAACCTGGATTTGGTTTTCCGTAGTTTCCCATTTATTTACCAGGTAAATTCTGGGGATGTGCGTTAAATAAGGCCACGCTCATTACCCCGAGCCCTTTCCCATCATTCCTTCGCAGGAAACCTTCGATGTATTAGTGCGACGTTAAACAAGTAGGAAAAATTGAAGGTGTGCTAGATGGCAGAATAAGCAGAATTTCTTTTGGGCGTCTAGGGCAGAATTTTAATGAATTTTGCTGGGTAAAGATGGCGACATCGTACGACACGAAATGTTGAGTGGACTTTCTTCCATCCTTCAAAATCAGACTACCTCTGCGGGGTTTGAACACGCTACGTTGGGATCCCAAGGACGATACTCTACCCCTGATCCACAGAGGGAACTAAACAGCAGGACTTACTTCATGATGGTTAACGTTAACAACCTTCTGTGAGAAGGAGAATAATAATAATAATAAGAAGAAGATAAATATGCCATCCTGATGTTATCATAAAAGGTATTCTACACATTCAGTTTCCAAGACAACTGTTTTAAGTTATTTATTGGTTATGACTCAAGATTACACCAAGTACTTAGATGAGTCAGTATCTACGTAGGACCCTTATTTCTTTCGTTATTTTGCTGTTGGCTTCATTGATCACCTCCGTCCAAGCTTTTCTGATCATTTCCTGCTGCTTTTTTCCTTTTGATCAACTTGCTATTTGTGGATTTTAGATCTCTGCTTTGGGTTACTTCTTGTGTGATTTCTGCCAATTTAAGGTCTTTGTGGGTCTATTTTATAGTGTCTATTTTTTTTGCTTTACCACAGTTTTCAAAGAACTCGACTACAGAATTTGTTTTTTGAGTGTCACGTGCATTATCTTACGTCAGTCTGAATGTCGAGTTCACGATGCCTAGAAGTTGTTCTCTGAGTGTTTTCATTGCCTGCTTTTCTGTTAACCGGGCGAGTTGGCCGCGCATCCTGGAGATAGTGGGTTCGAACCCCGCGGTCGGCAGCCCTGAAGATGGTTCTCCGTAGTTTCCCATTTTCACACCAGGCAAATGCTGGGACTGTACCTTAATTCAGGTCACGGCCGCTTCCTTCCAACTCCTAGGTCTAACCTATTCCATCGTCGCCATAAGACCTATCTGTGTCGGTGCGACGTAAAGCCGATTATAAAAAAAATAAAAGTGGAGCTAGGCATGGGGTTTCCAAGATTTTTGGTTCTGCCTCTCGCAATTAATGTCTTATACTTCTTTCTTTTTGTTCTGTTCCGGTCATTTCTGTGCTAGTCTGATCCCTTCCGTTACTTTCTGTACTCTTCTGTACCGTTCACAAAACCGAGAAATGTCATACAACTACAAGTTTGCATTCAGGCGGTGAAGTATTCGAACCAAACCATCAGTTGGCCGTAGGTAGTTTATATTTTGTGGCCACGGTAAAGCCACAGAGAAATTTACGAAGAAAAAATGAAACGCCACGTTTGTCCCAAGAAATTTTAAATAGTTGACTCAAGTGTTGAATTCTTCTTTATCTAGCACATACAACCTCATGGAAGAAATGTAAATGTAAAGCGACAAGACTGAACAACTATAAAATGTCGGCATATTTTTGTAATGTTGGTATTTATTAGAAGGCTGCTGGAAACAGAAATGGTCGATATAATGTCAACATTAAGTAATTTTGGGTGTGGTCAGTATATGGATAGGTAACCACTTGTTGCAGGTACAAGGTGGTCACGGTACCGACAGTATCTGAGCCTCCATCAGCTCTGCAGGTGAGACAAGAAGACTCCATTTCGTACAGCTGTCCTATAGGGAGCCACCCGTACAGGTCATATGCCTCACATCTCAAGTTGACCTTCATAAGTATCCTCAATTACCTGTTCTGTCCGAAGATGAACTACTAAACAACGAAAGCTGGTGTTAAGCAGTGTTGAAATTCGGTCCCAATCTTATCTATTTCTTCTGTAATTACTTGTCTGTCTCGTCGTACTGATAGCAGCCCAGTGGCTATTAGTGTTTTAGTGTAAATACTAAGCAGAATGTTTTCAAGCCATGTCGACAAAACAAATACACAGACGAGCTATTGGACCTCTATTATCGATTCACGATGACGTTTCAAACTGTGCGATGTACAGTACTGGCCAGAAGATTATCAACACCGTATGAAATGTCGGAAATTATATTTACTCAATATTTAATACAATAAATCTCATGTATACAAACAAATAAGTCTTCATGGCGGAACAGCCCCGATGGACTATGGCCTACCAAGCGACCGCTGCTCAGCCCGAAGGCCTACATATTACGAAGTGTGTGTGGTCAGCACGACGGATCATCTTGGCCGTTATTCTTAGCTTTCTATACCGGGGCGACTATATCACCGTTATTAGCTCGTCAATTTTAATCACTTAGGCTGAATGTACCTCGAACCAGCCCTCAGATGCAGGTAAAAATCCCTGACCTGGCCGGGAATCGAACGCGGGGTCTCCGGGAAAAAAGCAGGTACGCTACCGCTACACCGTGGGGCCGGCATACATTGACCGTGCGATTAGGGGTGTGCAGCTATGAGCTTTCATCCAGTTGATAGCGGCTTCGAACCCTACTGCCGGCAGGCCCTGAAGATGTTTTTCCGTGGTTTCCCTTTTTCACACGAGGCAAATTCCTAGGCCTTTCCCATCCCGTCGTCACCATAAGACCTCAGTGTGACGTAAGGCCAATTGTAAAAAATGTAATTGGTACATTACGCGATATATGTCTTTTTGGCAGCCTTCAAATGGGGTAGCAGAAATGAATAAATAAATACATTTCACTCTCCAAGTAGAAGAACGAATTTGCTATCGATTGGTGTAAAAGCTAAAATGTCAATTTTGGTTTTCCTTTTAGTTTCACGCTAAGCCCAGCAAGAGTAACTCTTATCCAGCTGAGAGGAAGATGGGACGGTCATACTCCCCGAGAAGATTCCTTTGTCTCTGATCAACATCGAGGTATGGACAAAAAATTAGGACGCTTTAGCGATCATGCTTAATGAGGCAGTATTACAAACTATGCTGATGACATCCTGAAATGTACCCACAAAAAATGTTTCCTTGCTTCAGCAGAGAATCGATTTATTTTTTCTAGCGAGTTGACCTCCGCTCCTGTGTCTTGACCGAGCACTGTTTTTTGTTAGGTACATTCCCGTGGCCAGCCAGTGGAACTTTTCAATCGGATGGATGAACAGTGGCTCCGGGTGACGTGAGGCGGCCACAGGTGTCGCACAGCTCAGATTATCTGTGTACCAAGTCTGTTGCCGTAAATGAAACAGCCTCGCCCTTGCCCTCTTGAAACCATGTATCTTGATTTTCTTTGGGTTTGCGATCTTTAAAAATTATGCCATAGATGTTATGGAAAGGTACCAACACAATCGTGCTGGTTAGGTGTTTACCGAAAAAGTTTCCTCATTAATTGTGAATTAAACTTTGAATGACTAAGTAATTCTTCTAACAATTTTTAACGTCATTGGATCAATTAATATGAAAAATATTCAGTCAGATGTTCTATTTCTAGCAGCTCGTTTCTCCATACTACACACAGCTATTTCCCTTGAAGAAGCACAGCTAGGCATCACACAGCCAGTCTAGTTCGAGTTTTATATGGACAGAAATCTAGGCTTAGCAGCTGCTGGCCAATCACAGAAACACACTCTGCCAGACCCGCACAATCATTCCAGTCCTGAAGAGCTCATTAGATAGCCAGATTTTTAAACTTTCTCTCTCCTAGTGCACGAAAGAATGCGACAATTTGAGACGGACGTTTAGGCGTCGTAAGTTTTTTTTTGCTGGTGTCTTTACGTCCCACGGACACAGATAGGTCTTTTGGCGACGGTGGGATAGGACTGGGCTAAGAGGGGGAAGGAAGCAGGCGTGACCTTTATTGAGACACAGCCCCAGCATTTGCCTGGTGTGAAAAAGGAAAACCACAGTAAGAACTTTTAAAATCCTTGCCGAGGTCCCATGATGAACTGTCAAAATGTTGTTGTTTGTCCAACCCTTGTCCCGTTTCCCCACTGGGCGAGATGAATCTGCCGTGGTGGTTTTTTGGACCGGATGCCCTTCCTGACGTCAACCTCATCAGAGGAGTTAATGAAATGAAATGAATGGCATGATATATGATAGTAGGGAGAGGGTGAAACCCGGTGCCGGCACATAGCCTACTCCTGTCGAATAGCACCAAGGGGTCTGCTCAAGGCTTAACGTCCCCATCCGACGGACGAATCACCATCAACAGAGACATATGCCCTCACTCCATATGAGCACTGCGGAGAGGTTTGCAATTTAATCCAGGCTTTTGTCACGCAATCTAGTGATTAGAAATTGTATACCACCACCTCCCGTACCCTGCCGGCCAACATTCTGATGGTGAAAATTTTTTCAACCAACGGGACTCGAACAGGCTAACCTCAGTGTCAGACGGTTTAGACTTCAGCGCCTTAACGTTCATGGCCACCAGGTGGGCCCTGTCAAAATGCTATTGCGAATTAGAAACATCTCCAGTCTTCATCTTGCAGTAACAGAGGTGATTAAAGTAATCTTGCGGACTTAACAGCTGCCGAATTGCTGAAGAAATGCTCCCAAAGGCAAACGCCGAATCCATACGAGACTACGTAAATAGTGTAACGTAGTCCTAAAACAACTTTTGTGTGTGAATACGTTCCATTTCGGTGAGCAGTAACGATAGTGATATGTGAGTGGATAAACGGTACGCTCACTTCATGCTGGATTTTTGTCGTGTATTTTGGAAACACTCTGTAGAAATATTTTCCTAGTTTGACAATAATAGTAAAGTTTTTCATTTGAAGATTTTATTACCTTATTGCAGCTTGAGTGTTCTTTTCAAAGATTTACCTAGGTCCTGTTGCCTGTGATAATTGCTTCAAGTACGAACTGGAGAGACTTGCGCCAAACTTAACTAAGTAGCACTAAAAAACTGAGTTAAAGTCATAGAACGAAATATTCTAGTACGCTCGTTACGGCATTATGACTCTGGAGTCCGTTAAAGAGCACTTTTGTTGTGGTATAAGTTTGGTAGTAACATGCTTTGCTTTGGAATGAAAATGAGTATTTTTCTTTTGCCTACGTTGTATCCAATGGAGCATAGCATCAATAAAAAGTGGAGCTGGAAGATTTGGGAAGTCTAATCAAGTTCGTCCCATCTACACATCAGTCCTTTTTACGAGGAACTGAATACAACACTAGAAGGAAGTAGTAATCGCACTAGTGACGTTACAATGCAGAACTATAATGAGTAATGTTTATTTTGTTTGAACAATAATCACTTGTAATAGTCTTTGCTTTGATAGAAGTGCAATAATTCTTACAAAAACGGTAAATATGGAATTATGAATGCACGTCATGTATTCAGAAATATTGTACTAATTATATTTCCTTGAAATATTAACGCTTTTCTCAAAAAATAGTTAAAATCCAACGTTAATTTTGTAATTATTATCAAAGTGTTCCATAAGTTCCGTTCTGTGTGAAAGGTGAATAAGTCTTCCACAACTACAGGTTTGCGATGAGTTCATATCTTCTTCTTTTTCTTCCCCTCCTCAAACCTAACGTTGCATGTCTTCCAAGAGTTTCGTTTCTTTGGCCAGCAGCTTCATGTTGCAATAGGTGTGCGTGCCTTTAATGTTGTAAATAAATTGCACTCTTGGTCTTCCTTTGGTCCATCTACCTTCCATCTTCCCTTCAAACAGATGGTGTACCAGTCGGAATGAGGCAGCAGGTGGTAAAGGAAGCTATTTTTTTTTTTTTTTGTTCAAGGTTTCAACCAAGGTAGTGTCTTAATTGCTCTTTTGAGTACGTTCTCTGTAATAGTCCGACATATTCTTAAGAGTCGATGCCAGCACCATATCTCAAAGGCCTTGAGTTTCACCACTTTCGCTTTTCGCAGGGTTCATGTTTCTGAGCCATAGCTTACAACACTCTATACAAAACTTTTCACTAGGTGTTTTCCTATCTCCATGCAGATGGTCTAGATGCTAGCAGAGAAATATTTTTTTTGAGAAAGTACCTTCATATAGAGAGTAAAAAAGTTGTAGGAATGTGCCAGTTTCCTATTTTTTCCTAATTCTAACCGAAGGCCATCCGACTGAGACAGTTTATTTTCAACTCCTGGATGTTTATGCAAATTTTCGTACATAGTGGTTGTATGGGCTGCGGAACCATGGGAGCTTGTTCGAGGAAATTGCAGTTTAACGTAGAAATGCGCAAAATCTGCTCGCTAGTAATTACTGAACAGTTTTTGTTCTCCCTAAGCGTCCATTTGGGCGAGAGTGGACACTCTACCATCAGCGGGGTGGATGGCTGTGTTAATCATAGTTAGTACCCTCGCGAATAAGTGTGCAGCCCCTTTATGGCTGTGAGAGGGGATGAACAACAGCTCCTAGCCCGCGGCACATGCGTGTACTTTACAGCTTACTGAGCACAAACCCGCTCCGTTTTACTTAAACCATTTCGGTGCGGGACTATTCAACACCGACAACTTAGCATTACAACATTCTCTATCATCTGTTTCTCCTCGCAGTATAGCTGTTTCACATGTATTGGTATCCATGTGGATAAAAATGAAAGAATGTGAGTGTCTGTCTTCGTAACGGACATCGCGTCTAAAGTCCTCAGTGAAGTTTCATGAAAGTTTGCAGAAACATTCTAGGAGAGAATTGTCACGCCAAGAACTGCCTTATTACAAGGTGCTGAACAGAAACGACGCTATTTGGAACACTATTTCCGATAACTGCGAAAAAATCATATAATGAACTTTTCAGATAATTTTGGTGCGAAGATTTGAGAAAAAATGGCACTACGCTGTCACTATTGTAATGGCGGTTTAGTAGACTTAATTATTAAGTTGTTTTCGCTTTTATAGAAAACTGAGTGTGACGTCAGACATTTGGCAGAAATGTTGCCTTACTCTGAAGCGCTATTTCACGAAAACTAGCTTTCATATTTTCAGTTTTTTTTATAACAGGTAGCCTCCTCCTTTATCTGTCAACTGAGACATGTTAAATGCTCTGGGCGATATTCGCTAAACACTAAGAGAGTCTCGAAATATTCTTCTTTCCACCTTCCCGTTGTCGAGGAACGCTTCGCCTCGCATTGTCATACCATTCTGGAGTATAGAGTGTTTTGTTGGAATTTCAGGAAGTCCAAAATCATTAATACAGAGCATCAAGAGTCTTATAATTCCTTTCAAAACAATCATCACCACCATCAAACGTGTTATCGGCTCGAAGTTGAGACAGCCCAGCATCGCGAGGTGAGTTCCGCCAATTGTTGTCTGATCTGAACAAAACATACTACCGGGTGAGTCGGCTGTGCTTTCATCTAAGAGGTAGTGGTCTCGAACCCCACTGTCGGCAGTCCTTAAGATGGTTTCCATGCTTTCCCACTTTAACACCAGGAAAATATTGGGGCTGTACCTTAATTACGGCCGTGGTCGCTACTTTCCCACTACTAGACCTTTCCTTTCTCATCGTCGCCATAAGACCTATCTGTATCGGTGCGACGTAAAGCAAATTGAAAGAGAAAACAGTCCATCCTTTGGAAGATAGGGCTTGAAAATATCGGAAAATGTTTACAAATATGTTAATTTTTATACTGAAATTGAACATGTACAGCCTGTTTCTAGCTATTATATCCGGGCAGGAATAGAATAAATGAAGCCCCCATCAAGCGGCGACGATAGGAATTGTGCCGTCTGCTGAAGTCTGTCGCACACCTCTGGGGCAATGATTAATGACTAACAGATGAATTTAAATTGTATTGGAGAGTGCTGCTGGAATGAATGATGTCTGGGAAAACCGGAGCACGCGGAAAGAAAACCTGTCCCGCCTCCGCTTTATGCAGCACACATCTCACATGGTGTAATCGGGATTTGAACCACGGAATACAGGGGTGAAAGGCCAGCGCACTGCCGTTTGAGCCACGGAGGCTCCTTGTTTTGAATATTACTGACAACTAAATGATCATTCAGTTAACATCGAGAAATAGAACTGAATAACTTTCGGTCATTTATCTGTGATGATGAGAACGATGGTTATTGCCTGAAAGGGGCTGCCCTCTTTTTATGTTCATTCTTGCTGAGATAGATGTGGTTCTCCGTTGGCCCTAGAAATACCATACGAAGTTCGAAATCCTAGGAGGATGTAATTTTCGCCCTCCCCTAGGAATTATTTGGTAGGTCAGGTACTGATAACTCACCTCAGTCATTTAAGAGTGCGTAAATGCAAGAGATGTGTACCATTGGCAAGTCAAGGAAGACAGCCAAGTTAATATATCAGCATGGCACCCCAAATTCCCTTAGGCCTAAGACTGACAACAGAAGGGAAGTATGATGTGCATCCGTGTCAATTACTTTTGCCTAGTACCTTGTGTCTAGAAAATGAGGACGTAATACAATCTGAAGTTATATAATTTCGTATTTTCTGCAGGCGTTTACAAAATCAGAAGCACGTCTTCTCTCACAGTGTTGCGAATCACGGAACTGGATATTAATCACCAAGCGCTACCGGTGGTGCGCCTATCGAAGCTTGCACGACTCACTGTGGTACAAATGTAGATTCCATTTTCACGTGCGATGTCGGCGTGTATTTATTTCCATTCGTATATTACTTAATAATGTTATTGGGTTTTAAATCCCACTGACGACTTTTACGGTTTTTGGAGACGCCGAGATGCCGGAAACTAGTCCCGCAAGAGTTCTTTGTCGTTTCATTAAATCTACCGACATGAGGCTGGGCTGACATATATGAGCACCTTCAAATATCATCGAACCTGCCAAGCTGGGATGAGAAGGCCAGCGTCTCAAACGTCTGAGCCACTCGGCACGACTGTATACCCATTGTACACCAACTACGTCTTACATACGTGTAACTTGAGAGTTAAGAAATAACAAATTAGATATTTTATTTCGTTATTCTCCTCTGATCACATCAAGTAAGTATCTTCATCATTTAAAACGGTGTGTTTGAAATTGTCCACCCTTATCCTTCTTTTAATATTGCTTCTATCTTTCATGCCCTCTCCTCCGTTACATCCATCCACCTCTTTCAACGCCTTCTTTTGGTCTCTTTCCTGGAGCTCATAAGGTCACGGGGTCACGTGTCCTCCAAACAAACATTAATCTTTTAATTTTTACTTCTCAATACAGAGGAGGATACAGGTTTTAAGCTCATAAGGAAGGCGACTATTACAGTATATCTAAACTAAAAAATCCGGCTTCAGGATAAAGTTTATATCAGCTCCCGGTCACAAACCCCACGTGACCGTAGAACAGACGTTTAAAGTACATGGTCTCCAAACGTTGCCAGTGGATCTGTGTCTTGAAGAAGAGGCCTGCTGTAATAGCGGAGCTCCGGTCACAAGCAAACTGTGACCGATCAGGGTAGCAGGTTGTTCTCTGGAAAAATTGAAAGCTACACAGTTCATTTGAATTGTATATCGGAATGTGCTATTGTGGAATATAATACACAACCGCACCAATGGAAAGAGAAAGGTGTTTCTCTACATTAGATAGGATAGGTACGACTGAGAGGTAACAATGTGCTCGCTATGTTCGAGAGAGTGTGGATCTGTCACATGAATTAACAATAAGGTAATTTTTGCTGTGTTTTGGCATTTTATCTTTTATTGTTTACACTTGTTTGTGTAAACCCGTGTGAGGATTTTAGACTTACAGTATATTATCCATGTCTGTATTTAAACTATAACGTGCCCCTCCTTCACGAGTCCCACTCACACCGTGTGTCTGTACCATTTCAGCTTGCTTGTTCCTATCCACAACTTCTAATCTTTCTCTAATCTCTTCATTTCGGATTGTATACTTTTCTCGTCTTTCCTGCGATACTTCCAAAAAATTTCATCTCTGGCGCCTGAACTCTCTTCTCATCTCGTTTTGTACCTCCTCCGTAAGCCAATTAAATAATTTCCGGAGGTCGAATTTCTTTGCATTTACTTAGAACTTGTAGGTTCCAAAGTGCATACTCACACTCTCGTGAAAGCTATACTCTGTTTCTAGCCTCTTCAGTTAACTTTCCATCTACTGTCATTGCACTTCCTAAGCATTTGAAACTTTTCACAATTTCTATTGCTTTCCTATTTACTTCTATCTTCCTTCCCCCATCCCATCATTCTACCTCTTTGCATTATTATTGTTTTACTCTCCCGTACGCTTATTCTCATTCTAAACATTTCTATCACCTGTTCCCATGTCTTCACTTGTTCTTATATTTAATTGTCTCCAAATATCACTGTGTTGTCTAGGGGCTTCCCCGTGTTTATTCCCATCTTCCGGCTTACACGCTTGTGAATTTCATCCACGAATGCGATGAAGAATATATGATTTGATGAGATCTTGTTTCCATATCAAACCATTTTCTCCCTCCTGTCTTGGATCATATCAAATGGCGACTGAAATGATGACGGTGACGCCGCCTCTCAGGTCAGGAGATTTGTATCGGAGAAAGTGAGAGAGTTGGCGGCCGTCCCAGCATTCGCGTTAATGCATGGAAATTGAAAACTACTCAAAACCATTCTCAGGACAGCCGCCCGTGGAGACCAGCCCCGCTCCGTCTCCCGCATACAGACGCGTGGAGCCGTCGCCACCCCTCCCGTGCTCCATCTAATGACTTCATTTCTTAGTCTTAACATGCGGACTAAACTCTTGTTAAGTGAACCAAACCATCGGAAATTCCAATAATCACAACGAAATCTTATACCAAATACAAGATAACCTAGCATTTAACTCTTGTAAAACTGTTGGTAATGTTTACACGTTAATCTTGAGCTCACGCCAACACGACTCTGATGGCTTCCGCGACATCTCACATTATGGCGAACGTCCGGAACTGATTGTAACTACACCCGCGGTTACTCATTTACAATTTAACTACCTCGCGCCATGAAATTGAAAATAAAGCTTCATAAAACACAGTGAAGAAATTATAAAAGGTTTCTTTAATAATATTAAAAATCGTAAAAACCGACAGTTCTTGTAATGAGGGAAACGTGTGTTTGATTCTCTTTGCATGAAAATTTGATGGGAATATTTCTTATGTTCTCAACTTTTACCGGTATAACGCCGTCGTATCAAGAATGTCTCACAAGTCCCGTTGCCGGTTCTCTGATGAACTGATGTCAACGTATTTCTTCGTAATAAAATAGAGCATTTGGTAAGGTACTCGCCACCTATTGCAAGGTTGTATGAGGTGTTTGATTAACTTCCCCTCTTACCTATTTATTCCGTTCTTTTGTTGTGCACTTCTTTTCTCTCTTCCAGTCGTTTTGTTGTTCAACTTGCAATTTTTGAATTTTGGCTCTGTTTCGGATGTCTTCTTGTGATTTTAATGCCATTTTAAGGTTGTTTCTTTCACAGTATTTCTTAGGCTATACTTAGGTTTTCATTGAATTTGTTTCGTGAGTCCTCCAGGGTTCATCCTTATTGTTCTTCTCCTCCTTAAAAAATCGAACAAAGTGCGCCTAACTCATTTTAACTGATGTGTTTGCTTTATCGTTTTCCCAAATCGCTTCATCTTCACGCTGATAATTGTGTAGGGGTAAGTGCTTTTCCCTTAAGCTGACGACCTGAGTTCGATTCCCGGCCAGGTTAGTAATTTTTACCTGAGTCTGAGGGCTGGTTCGAGGCCCGCTCATCCTGCGTGATTACAATTGAAGAGATATCTGACGGTGAGATAGCTTCCGCGGTCTAGAAAGCCAAGAATAGGAGTTGAGGACTCCTTGTGCTGACCATACGACACCTCATATTCTGCAGGCATTCGGGCTGAGCAGCGATCACTTTCTTTCATTTTCAATTACTCAACTATTCTTGAAACTTTAGATGATATATCGTTGTTCATTATCAAAACACAGCCGTAGAAATTGCTTTTCCTGAAAGTGTCTGGTGAGTTTGTTTCCAAATACTAATACAGATCATGAGTAAGGACTAGAAAATTTTGCTATAGCAATTAAATACGATATCTTCTAAATTTCTTGCTAAGTGACTATTAGCTTTCTATTTAATAGTGAGCCGAATCAGAATATCGGGAAAAGGATGAATGCGAACTCAATTTTAACTACTAATTTCTGATAAAAATGCAAGTTTACTGCAACATTCCTTCAAAATCTTCCATTTCTTTACGTTTATACACCGAAACGCAGTTTTTTCTTCCGATAGCTTGAATAGAAGCGCCATCATTTTAACAGCCACAATGATGCAGGAGGGCCCCATCCATCTTCACTCTTCTTCTTTTTCTTATACTTATTTTACTTATGATTAGTATTACCTGTGTTAATGTACTTAGGGTAAATTAATTTCAAGACCAGAAACTAGATGCGGCGAAATCCGCATTGGTGTAAGCACAACTTTAAGGGGAGACCGTGAAATTACATATCTTTAGCACTCTTGAGATTTTGTGATTAAGGCAAGGAAAATTGTTGAATCTCTCATGGAGATTACTCATTTCTACGTATATCTTATAATATCTCCGCAGAGAGGAGACGTGGCTGGTAAGAAATTCTTATCTTATAATTATCGCAGAACACTGTATATATCCCCACTGACTGCATGCTTCGAATTCCATTCTTATTATGTTACTCCGCAGGCAGAAAAAGAAAGGCCTTTATATTTTTAATGGAAATATTATATCTTTTATGCACTATATTAAAGTTGTCATGCTTTATTAACATATTTTTAGATGTTATCGGCGAATTCTTCATCACCGTGTTTTTCAAAAATGTACGACATGAAGCAAAACCACGAGGCATACAAGAAAACGATGTTCTACCACTGGGCATCGATCTAGGATTTGACCTTTGAAATATAAGAATTGTTCAATTGAAACATAGACTAGAATGTAGAAACGTACACTCTATGTAATGAATATCATAGACTAGACGAAAATTACACATACTGATGACTAGATGTCAAGGCATTAATAGGTTAGAATTCAAACTTCCTGAACTCTATTCTAGGCCGGACAACAGTAATGCTATGAGATTTGCATAAAGTTACGACCGACCTCTTACTGTAGATCCCCTAAATGTTATGTTACTCCCTTTACATTAAGAAAGAGCGAGCAAGTCTACACCTCCTACTTGAGAAATCTTCTTGCATTCTAAGCTATTACTGCCTAAACATCCTATGATAGTTTGAGAAAGAGTGCGCTGTTCAATCACGTGTCCTTACGTCCGACAAGTTTCTCCGTATGCAGCACAATGAACGACGCTTCTTCATGGTTAAATCACTCCTCAGTAACACCAGGAAGGACTTTTTCGGGGGACGCACTTACCTTTCAGGACCTTATTAGCAGACGAAAGCCGTTACTGTCGCAATAAGAGATCGTGGCTGTACCGCGGGTGATCCACATGCCCCTAGCCAAAATATCGTTGATTCACCATTGTTACGTTACCGCGGTACACAATTTCCTTATCTGCACGGTTGCTAGGTAACATTGTCTGGCCATCAATCCATATCTTTGCTTGGTTACACTTCTGTTACACATCTTGTGAGGGCAATTTTTCAGATGATCTCCGGCCATTAAGACATATTTTTGTCAAAATATTGTCCCTCACTATTAATGTTAAGACAGGATGATTTTCCCATTCGTAATTCCTCTTTAAAAGTCATCACCACTCCAGCACCTTTATTTATTAAGATAAGATATTTCGTCAGTTGTAAGAACCATCTCCCTTGGTCGCAACTTATTCTCTTTCGTACAAAGTTTGCGAGGCCTGTGCAGTATTTACGGCCCTTCCTTTTCTTCATTCTTCGAAATGTCCAGATTCTTCTCAGATTTGTCTTTGCTTAGTTTCATTTTCCCTTAAATCGATTATCACCACCATCGCAGGACCCGATAAAGGCAGTAGCTTCATCATTTCACAGCACAGGCAATGGCTTCTGGAATTAAAAATGCTCTCCGGTAGCACAATCTACGACGTGTTTGTGAGCCGTCATTCGTTTATACTGCGAATGTAACCCAGTTTCAAGTCATTGAATGTAGGATATATTTATCATACGTACTGCAAGACAGACGTCAGACAGTTAGAAAGGGTTATTCGTTTTCCAAAGTACGGAAACCTTAAATGCAAAAGTTTTTATCTTAATGTGTTTTGTATGCCGTCTATGAAGTGGAAACAAGGATAATGTGTGGCGTGATGTGCGTGCGTGAGGGCGAACCATTCCACCTTTATAATGTCTGTACAAACATTGTACATGTGAAGTCGCGTGTCACATATTTTACCAACAAATTAATTCATGTATTCATTTCTGCTGTCATTCTTATCTGAACCACGATCAATACTCTGCAATGGCAGTGCATTTTCATCCAAATTTGTTTTAAATATGCTATGAAGAATGTTTGAAAATATTTAACACTTATTAATGAATTTACGTCTCCCGTGAAGTATTCATATTATCTTTATGGCTATATTAAATCATTTGCTCCCAGAAAAAACAGTTGCATTGTTAAGTCTCTCCAGGTATATTTTTTTGTCTATCGCCTTTTGAATATATAGAAATGTAGATTTCTTGAGGAACATATTACACGTATGAGGTATTAACTGCTTCTATACTTATAACAGGATCTATCTTGACAGCCATTTTGAGGTAAGCTTACCGGACAAATAATTAGTCATCCCAGGAGAAATAATTAGAAGCACCATTCAATACTGTGTAACTCCACCTCTGGACTTGATAACCGCCTGGATTCGGTTACGAAGCGAGTCCACAGGATTGTCAGATACGTCACGCCCAGGTTAAGACACTCGTTGATGATTTGATCGCACAGTTCTACCAAACTGCGCGGATGCCGATGTCGGTGTTTTACCCGCTATTACAACATGTCGCACAGATATTCACTGAGGTTCAAGTCCGGTGATTTTGCAGGCCAGTCGAGATGTAATAGGGTGGGGCGTGTTTATAAAACCAGACACATATGCTGTTGTTATCTTGAAAAATGAATAGCACATTCACCATGCAGATGTTGACTGAGAGATAACACCTGATCATCAGAATGTTTAAATAAATATCCTGGTTCATGTTAGTGGTTACCTGAGTGAGTGGGCTCAATCTATGATACCCACCTCCGGCTAGAACCTGAGCTTGCACACATCCAGGATTAAATGCTTCATTTGGCCTTCGGTGCAATCGACGACGTGCGTCATTGGAATACATGCAAAACGTGATTCGTCGGACCACATTACATTCCACGTTCGATGATTGAAGACGCGCAGCTTATGTGCCTGTGTGAGCAACGGCCTCTTGCGAGGTGACAGACTCCATACTGGACCTTCATTCACTGACTGCAGCAACTCCTGTTGGGTTTGGAAGCGTCTCCGGTCCCTCTCTGTCAGGGTCTTTTTCCGACGTCGTGTTTTGCAACCACGTGTAGCGCACCGCTGCTTGTAGACAGTTGAACAGTCCGCTGCGAAACATCAACAAATCCACCGTATGGTCATGGGCACGGCCAAACACGATCCCCCATTTTGCCACTCTGTCACTTACATCTACTCATGTTGACTTACTCTATCCGCTTGAAACATCAATATTTCACTGATCGCTACTACCTTATGCTCACGTGGAGGCAGCGCGCGTGCGTTTGAGCACTGGACTCGTTCGCTGCGCCATCTGTACAGGGTTAACGATGCGTGCACACTCGGGTGACTATTTTCTTGTCCGGTGAGCTTGTGACTACTATGATAATACAACAGGGAGTCCTACATCACACTCTTGACATGTTGTTCTTCCCCATAAAGAAACAGGGAAAAGGAGGGCAAGTTGTATCAACAAACATCGTATCTGAAAAATTATATCGTGGAGGACTGGAATTTTGAGGACTTACAAGTGTCAGGCCCTGCGGATACCGAGCGCTGGTTGGTACACCGGGCGATGTCAAATGGAATTTGCACTGGAACATGCGTCGTAATCCTAAAGGTTGGTACTTGCTTTTTATTTTTATTTTTACTATTGGCTTTACGTCGCACCGACACAGATATGTCTTATGGCGACGCTGGGACAGGAAAGGGCTAGAAATGGGAAGGAAGGGGCCGTGGCCTTAATTAATGTACAGCCCCAGCACTTGCCTGGTGTGAAAATGGAAAACCACGGAAAACCACTTTCAGGGCTGCCGACAGTGGGGTTCGAACCCACTATCTCCCTAATACTGGATACTGGCCGCACTTAAGCGACTGCAGCTATCGAGCTCGGTGGTTGGTACTTGTTACGATCTTCAAATATTAGTCATTTTAAAAATGTTAACATAGATTACGTTGCTCGATAACGCGTACGTGGAAAGCCGCTTTTAGTATTTTGGAAGCACGCGTATATCGCCGAGACTATTATGTTTAATGTCTCAATTGACAGATGAAGGAGGAAGTTACCTTTTGAATAACTGAAAATCTAAAACATAGTTTCCATAAAATAGCGCTTCAAAGTACGGCAAAATGTGTTCTAAATATGTGACGTCACACGCATACTCTGTTATAAGATGGCGCTGTGTTGACTCGCTCGCTCAGTTGGTGGTTAGCTGTGTTGTGAGTACATCGTGGTCAGTTGTATAGAACAACAAATTTAATAATGGAAAACAAAAGGACTTGATTAGGATTCCGCAAAAGCGTGCAAAAGGAAGAGTTGAAACGAGAAAACTGAATGATGTAGGAATAAAAAAAGTTCTCAATTTATATTAGCCCCCGTTTATATCCACACAATTCTGTCGATTTGAAAATGTTTCTCATTAGTGCACTCATGCGTTAACGTGAATCAAGTTTAATGATTGACCACGAGTTTGATAATGATGTTGATATGCCAATCATCATGTTCGCCGATTTTAATATAGACATCCAAAGAAATGAAAAGGCAGGTGATTTGAATGTTGCGTCGAGCAACTCTCCCAGCACTTTGGGCAATTCATTCATTGATCTTACTTTTACTCCTGAACTCTCAAAGTATGTCTCTTATTTCTCACATCGCACACCCACACTCCAGGTGTACCGTCTTCTATTGAACAAAATGTATTATCCACATTATATTTGTCATTTATTTCTAATAAGTAAGTCTAGGAAACCCTAAAAACACTGCGGCCGTTACAGTAGTGACCGCCAATTATTTTATCTGAACACCTTCTTCTTCTTCATAGGATATCAGCCCATTGCTTGATATTCAGCAGTTCTCCATTCTTCACTTCTTTCGGCCTTTCTTTTCAGTTTCGTGTAGGTTGCACATTTACTGTAATACAGGACATGATTTGGTCTTCCTCGCCGATTTCACCCTTCTATGCAGCCCCCTGCTATTGTTGTTATAATTGTGTTATGGCGAAGCAGATGGCCTACCAGTCGATCTCGTCTTATCTAAATCTAACGCCAATGACATCTCGATTCTCCTGCTCTAGCGAACACCACATCATTCGTTACTCTGTCGATCCTGCCCATTTTGAGCATTCTCCGGTAGCACTAGGTTTCCAAAGCTTCAACTCCCGTCTTCACTACTGGCTCCGTCTTACAGCCATAGAAGGCATAACACCTTTATCAGTCTCTTCCTATTATATGTACAGGAATTAGTATATATACATGAACAACATAGGATGACATATTTCAGAAATGACATGGGCATTATCAAATTCAATAATTAAGTTTTCAAAATAACGACTGTTTACGTGTTTGTTTACACTGATTCCTTCATTGTTTTCTCACTTATTATTGTATATACATACTAATTTTTGAGCTGTACTGTTTACGGTCACAGGAGTTATGATTGTGACCATTTAGTTTAATATATTATAATGCCCCGCCTTATCCGTACTCACGTATGAAAAAATTAATTATTATTCACATATTTTTGTTAAGTACATGTTGAGAGACTTTTCCAATCCCTCCATCATCCAATAAATTATACAATATCAACATAACATATCAAATAATCTTTCTACTCTATATTAATACATTTAACTTAAAATATCTAAAATCCTGCCTGTGTTATTAAAATGTTACACGGATACTCGTTAAAGGATTATGCTTTTCTTTAAATCAGTTCTCATAATTTAAAAGTGTGCCTATTTCTTCACTTCTTTTTGGAAGCTCTGAACCGTTAAAACTGACAGTTCATCTATCACTTGGTGTTGTTCTAATGCCTCGTAATTTTTGCTTGTTGATTGTGAGGGGCAAACTGGCTGACTAATAATAGGCCTAATAGAAAAGGAAAGAAGGATCCAGCCTAGACGTACATGTAATAAACAGAAGAGTATCAGTGGAAGAGCCTTTCATTTGGACTGGTCATAAGAGTAAGAAACGTTTCGTACAGGTTTCTTCTCTCACACGGTAAAACTCAAAATATATGTTTCTTATGTTGAGAAATAGGAAATAAAGACCTCATTCTATAGCACCATTAGGAAGGTCATAATAGGTGCTAGTTATTAATATTTATATCCTGAGAATTCTTTGCTGTAATTTTTGGTTCTAGCGTCCAGCGACGTGGAAGGAGATTCATAATAAATGTGGAGATAAATTGTTTCACTTTTCTCGGTTGAATTCGCATCGATA
Source organism: Anabrus simplex (assembly GCF_040414725.1). NCBI lineage: Eukaryota > Metazoa > Arthropoda > Insecta > Orthoptera > Tettigoniidae > Anabrus > Anabrus simplex. Next base: position 7,890,769 of record NC_090275.1, on the reverse strand, counting down.
GTCCTTGTTTTAGAGGAGGATGAATAAAAAATAAATGCGACTCAATCGTTCTTCTCTATATTAAAGGGGGAGGGCAAGGAGGAGGGTGCTTCACTCTGGAGGGTTGCGTGATTGAGCCGATTTGGACGAGCAAGGGAGGAAAGAGTGAGTGTTTCGAGAAGACTAACTTATTTCTCTTCTTCGGTTCATAACTCGCTGCGACTGCGCCACATCACGACCATGCTGCATTCAAAGTGTACAGTTACCGAGTGCTAAAACAGTTTTATATCGTTGTTCAAGATTGCACTGCTCCAACACGAACTGATAACTGATACTAGTGAAGTTGGAGAAGAAAATAGGCATCTCTTGGGATGTTGTTAGATAGAAAGATGTATCGTGAGAGCTTGTGCATTCTAAATTGAGAGATTTGGCCTGTTGTAAGAACTAACTCTTGACATGAAGATTGCTGTCTGAATCGAATTGCCATAACACTTTTGTTTGACGACGTCTTATGTAGAAGCATATCGCTCCCTCTTCCGATGCTGATCCGAGACTCTGCTCGTCCTATCAAGTTTCTTTTGACACGTCTATTGCGTTTCAAAAACATAGAAGTATTAAAATGATGTGCGGACTACAGTATTCAATATGCCATTTTAAAGGTGCAGATTTTTAATAACTTGCTTTACGTCGCGCCGACACAGATAGGTCTCATGGCGATGATGAGACGAGTGGTCGTGGCCTCTATTAAGGTACATCCCCAGCATTTGTTTCTTGTGAAAATGGGAAACCACGGAAAAGCATCTTCAGGGCTGCCGACAGTGGGGTTCCAAACCACTATCTCCTGAATACTGGATACTGGCTGCAAATTAGCGATTGGCATTACTGCCCAAGAAATTATGAATAATGTATTTTTATCAACTGTTGAGTGGAAATTACTTTTTCAAGTAATGGTGAATATGGGACATGGCTGGAAAGACAGGTGCCTTATTATCAATCTATATAAAGCTCAGACCACGGAAGTTAATATTAACGGTACGATAAGAGAAGCAAAAATTAGAAGAGGAGTGCGACAAGGCTGCCCATTGTCACCATACCTCCTTAACCTGTTCGTAGAAAATGCAGTTAGAGGAATGCAAAACATACTAAATTATCTCTGATAACAGGTCCCTTTCGGAAATCAAGAAAATATTAGAGGTAGCAAAACAAGCCTTCTTGCTAAACAACCATCTCCGTTAGGAGACCAGCAAGACCTTTGTTTGGAGTATGCTACTGTATGGATGCAAAACCTGGACATTAGGGAAACAGGAAGAAACAAAATTAGAGGCTGCAGAAATGTGTTTTTGAAGAAAAAAATACAAAAACAAGTTGGTTGGATAAAAAATGATCTTGTTTTAAAGTACGTAGAAGAGGATCGATGTTCATTAGATCAGTCGGTACTGATCTGCATTCAGAGCAGTCGCCCAGGTGAGAGATTCCCTAACTACCGGGCGAGTTAGCAGTGCGATTAGCGGCACGCAGCTGTGAGCTCGCATCCGGGGGATAGTGTGTTCGAACCCCACTGTCGGCAGCCTTGAAGATGGTTTTCCGTGGTTTCCCATTTTCACACCAGGCAAATGCTGGAGCTGTACCTTAATTAAAGCCACAGCCACTTCGTTCCCACCTAGGCCTTTCCTGTCCCATCGTCGCCATAAGACCTATCTGTGTCGGTTCGACGTAAAGCCACTAACAAAAAAAGAAAAGATTCCTTCACTGTTGTTTTCCTAGCCTTTTCTTAAATGATTGCAAAGAAACTGGAAAATTATTCTTGGTAAGTTATTCTACTCTCTAACTCCCCTTCCTATAAATGAATATTTGCCCCAATTTTTCCTCTTGAATTCCAACTTTATCTTCATACTATGATCTTTCTTACTTTTAAAGATACCATTCAAATTTATTCGCCTACTAATGTCATTCGATGCCATCTCTCCACTGTCCGGCTCCATGGGTAATTGGTTAGCGTGCTGACCCTTGTGCCACAGGGGTCCCGGGTTCGATTCCCGGCAGGGTCGGGAATTTTAACCATCATTGGTTAATTTCGCTGGCACGGGGGCTGGGTGTATGTGTTGTCTTTATCATCATTTCATCCTCATCACGACGCGCAGGTCGCCTACTGGGTCAAATCGAAAGACCTGCACTTGGCGAGCCGAACTTGTCCTCGGACACTCCCGGCACTAAAAGCCATACGCCATTTCATTTCATCTCCCCACTGACAGCTTGGAACATACCACTTAGTCGAGCAGCTCGTCTGCTTTCTCCCAAGTCTTCCCAATCAAAACTTTAGAACATTTTTCTAACGCTAATCTTTTCTCGAAAATCACCCAGAACAAGTCGAGCTGCTTTTCTTTGGAATTTTTTCCAGTTTTTTCCAGTAATCCTGGTGAGGGTCCTATACACTGGGACCATACTCTAGTTGCGGTCTTATATGCCATCTCCTTTATATCCTTACTACAACCCTTAAATACCGTCATAACCACGTGCAGAGATCTGTACCCTTTATTTACAATCCCAATTATGTGATTACCCAATGAAGCTCTTTCCTTACATTAACGCCTAGATACTTACAATGATCCCCAAAGAGAACTTACACTCCATCAACGCAGTAATTAAATATGATAAAGGAAAACAAAGTTCCTTGTTTATTTACTGAGACATGACTCTCTTCTCCAAACCGTGATTGAAAGTAAAGTAGCCTACTGGGAAAGAGACCCAGAGGACGACCAAGGATGTTATTCATCAGGAACTGTGACGGTGAACTGACATGTGGTTCATAGAGCAACAAGAAGAGGCTTAGCAGAAGATAATGATGATGATGATGATGATGATGATGGCAGAGCGTTCGTAATAACTTACATGCTGCTAAGAGAGAAAGTCTATCTCATCATGACATACGGCTTAGACATTATCTGGGAACATCTATCGAAGGATGACCTAGCTACACTAGAAAGAGTGGAATTGTCTGTCTGACAAAAAACGCTCCTTCGAGACTAACCTATGAGCTCAGCAGACAACCATTCTATGTAGAAGAACTACCTTCTAGGACACAATACCAAGCTTTACATCAAGAACTACGGGATAAATAAGCGAATGTATGGATAGATTTTTACCAGACGACATGATGACAGAATGGATGAATTCTGACTACAAACTGCGGCTTCTTATTAAATATTCATAAAAGCATTGAAAAGATCAGGCAAGACAATATGACTACGACAGGCATATCACATGTATCACATGGCATCACTGGCAAAGAAATTATGAACATGTATTTTATTGAACTGTAGGAAAATTAACGCGTTACATATGGGAACAAAACCTAGATATCTGACGGTTATTAAGGCATTTTTATTTTCACTTTTGTTTCCTTTAGGGAAGTCTTTGCGTCTAATCTGTGATAGATTAGATTTTATCGCACATCAGCAATAAACTTACAAATCACAAGGAGCAATGCATCGGGATCGGATAACATCCCTGTAGTTAACGAGATGTTAAACTGCTGCAAACACTCATACGTGTCAGCGTGCCCTCGTTACGGCACACAATACGACCTAATTTAGTTCTTCAACCCTCTTCAGCATGATGTACCATTAAATATATTTTAGAGTGAGGGGGTTGAGTGAAGTCACCGGATGTCTTCTCCATTCACAACCATATCAACTAATTACCAGCGCCATTCTCATAGAGGGAGATGCGATATTATGGATGTCGAGAATGGAGGATTTTATGGCCATTATCAGGGGTGGTGTGGTGTGAGAGCTGGGGGTGGTGCTAATGATTTGTGTTAACTAGGGATGGGGGCTGCTTTATGATGAGCCACCAGCACCCTCGCTCGGTTAGAGTGGTGATAACCAATAGTCCAAGGGTTCACTGACTTATTACATACCCGTTTTACCCTCCAGGCACTTAGACACTGCACTAAGTGCAAAATGCTTCCCCGGTTCATCATGGCATTTTATCACACGACGCCGTGAGTAAGAATTGAATCTTCTTCTGCAAGCTTTCATGATGAAGTCACGTATATCTTATTTTATGGTATGGAGAGAGGGGACAGGATAATTTATAGACACACGAGAAGAGGAAGAAGACAGCCTTGTTATTCTCTCAAACGATCGGAACACATGAAGTCTCGAAATAAAAATAAATAACCCCATGGTTTTCCCCTTTTATTGCCTCCATAAAAATATCGAGACCTCGTGTCCATCTTAGAGAATTTTCATTCGAACATACCTGGTCGTACCGGAGAAGTCTTCGTACATTGGAACAGAATTGATGGAGAGACATTATATGGACGGGAAATGTACGTGGTTAACACCCGTTAATATATAAATAATATCACCATCATCGGTTCTCTGCCTATTACCAGGTTCTCGCAAGCATTTTCCAGGCCGATCAGTCTCCTGTCATCCTTTTAGTCTTCCAGTATCATCCATTAATTTTCACACTGCGCATCATGTGATTCCTCTCTCTTCACCTCAATCTTGTCCCCGCAACTTTTCCTTTCAGTGCCTGTCTTAATAAACATTCCTTCGTATCAGTGACCTACCAATACTTCCTTCTCTTTTGAACGGTTTCCAGTATTGTCGTCCTTTCCTCATCTCATCTTTCTAATACTACTCCATTCTTTAATTTGTCGTGCTACTTGATCTTCTCCAATTTTGTCCGTTACTACATTTCAAAACATTTCAATCTTCTTTTTCCTCCCTTTCCAAAGTTCAAGGCTCAGAGCCATTGCGATCCTGCTCTTAACCTCATCCAAACAATGTGGATCACTTCTCTAAATATCTGTATGCAGATACTTGCTCTATTTCTTCACCTCAGAGTATAATATGACAATGTTATTTGCTTCACGTCCCTCCAACACATTTTTACGGTTTCTGGAAACGCCAAGGTGCCGGAATTTTGTCGTGAAGGAGTTCTTTTACGTGCCAGTAAATCTACCAACATGAGGCTGACATATTTGAGCACTTTCAAATACCACCGGACTGAGCCAGGATCGAACTTGTCAAGTTGGGGTCAGAAGGCCAGCGCCTTAACCGTCTGAGCCACTTAGCGCGGCTCTTAAGCTATTAATGGCTCTATTACCTTATTTCGTACAGTTATTTATAAGACAACTACATACAGTTCCTTGTATGGAAATTCTAGATATTGTAGATTTCTAGACTTATCGTAAGTTTTCCATTAACCGAAAGAGCCTTCAGACTCTACAGTTTAATCCCTCATTCACTTTTCCATTTTGAAAATCGATAAAGCTCCGAAGTTTTAAAATGCCGTAATTTTTTTTTTACCTAATCTATAAATGTTGACGCACATTCTTTTCTCAACTTTCAAATAAACTTTACCCTTTTGGCAATTTTTAGTGATATCGACCTACAAATCTTCCTCTTTCTATCGCCACCTTTGTTTATACTAATCCTTATATTTTCTCCTTATTGGAATCATGACATTTCCTAAAACGTACACAATTTCTTAATTTTTAGCCATATTTTTTAAAATCTCTTATTTTTCCAGAAACACATTTTGAAATCCTGAACGACCTTCCACACGCTTTCCCCCTATGGAAGGGGGAGGGAGCGGTAGAATAACACCAAGGGTATCCCCTGCCAGGCGTAAGAGGCGACTAAAAGGAGCCCCAGGTTCTCTTAACTGGTGAGCGTGGGTTGGCGACAATGGGGCCAACATAGGGTTGGTGTCAAGAACGACATCCGCGTGAGTCGACCCAAATAAATGAGGAATTGGTCAAGAAATAGAATAATAATAGTAAGAAGAAAAGAAGGTTCTGTTTGTTAATGTGTCAGGCTCCTCACTTTCATATATCCTATTCTTTCAATTCTTTTTCGACCCCGACGGTATTGGGTTCGCGATCCCTAGGGATTCTTTCATCTTCACGCCCTTTGTAGCACTTGTCTTTATTTGGCCAATATCTTCGTCATCTGAAGGCTATTTCTTATCTGTTTTTTCACCATAAATTAATCTTAACCTATTAACTGCCATGATCTGTGTTTGGGGATTCATTTGCTGCAGAAAAATGGAAACAATCCTTAGGTTGGCAGTACTGATTAGTTATTTCCACTGCTGTCCAGAAGCTGTTTAGACCTGTGAGATTGCTTAATTGTTTGTTTAAAACATAGTAGTTCTTGAGTGTTACTTGCAGGAAGAACCCAGGGTTTTCACTAAAAGCGCTGTTAACTTATATTGTTATATAAACTGTCTAGAATTAAAGGTTCTTAATCTGTTCCTTATAGTTTACAGATTACATCTGATAGCATTTTGTTTTCTCAACGGATTTCCCATTCTTGTATTAAGGTACATTACTACTGATTCCCCTGTGGGTCTCCCGAATAATCATACTTATTCAAAGTGTATTCTTGAGGTTAATTTTCCCTGCTAATAGAGGCTTTAAAAGTTTAGGAACGTAGTGATTAGTTATTCAACCAGTTTACACAAACATTACCGTCACGAGCCCCCCTAATTAATGGCTTATAATGTATTTTCTGATTGTCCAGGTCCTGTACGATCAGTGACTGGCGTTCGATTCAGAAAGTCCTAGGTTCGATTTCCTATCGCGTCAACGATTTTAACTTCGTAAGGGAATTCCTCTGGTTGCGCGACTCTATGTTTGTGTTCGTGTTAAAACACTTCTCTTTTATCTTCACACAACACAGGACAGAAACTCGCAAAACCGAATACATCCCTTAACATAGGGTTGGTGTCAAGAAGGACATCCGGCCGTGAAGCAGAACAGAATCCGTATGTATGTAGTAGTAGTAGTAGTAGTAGTAGTAGTAGTTTTGTTATGGCAGGGGAAAATCTTTTAAAGACACCACTCTGTGTGGGAGTTGGATTTCCACCAACTAAAAACCCCTGCCCTCTTCACTCAGACCATTCTGGAACTGCTTGTCGGCATGACATCAGAATGGAGTGATGTATGTTATTAAGTTCTTCCTTTCTCTTCTTTCTCCTTCATCCCCATAATGCTTGTCGCCATTGCCTTTACTGTGTTCCAGGCAAACGGGCTCTCTAACATAATCTGAACCAGATTCCCTGGCGTGAGTCGTCGGCCAAGTTGTTGGCAGGCTTTTCTTCGTTCTTCTTCCCATCGAACACAGTAGAAAAAGGTGTGTTCTACTGTATCCCTTTCAGAACAGTACCAACAACCATCTCCCTGCGTCTTTCCCATCTTCATGGCGTATACGCCGAATCTTCCATGTCCTGTCAGGATCTGCGACAGATAGTAATCTACCTGCCGATGTCTACATTTAAGCCAGTCTCCTATGTTGGGTATTAGCTTTTTTGTCCATTGGCCAACATCGGTTGTGCCATCCCATCGGTCTTGCCAGTCGAGTAAGAGTTGGTTCCTCGAGGCTTTCTTTTCCTCAGCAGATATAGTTGCACCCCTTTCATGCCAAAGTTTTCTCTCTACAACGAGGAGGTCAATAGGAATACAGGCAGCTACAACTTGTAAAGCTGCTGTCGAAACAGTTCGATATGCACAGGTAACTTTGAGCAGCATTTTCCTCTGTACTCTTTCCATAGCTCTTCGGTGAATCTTCCTCCTGAGTGCATTGTGCCAGATAGGTGCAACATAAAGTAAAATGGAATATACTGCAGAGCACATAATCTGTTTCTTAACTGTTCTTGGTCCCCCGATGTTAGGCATAAGTCTGGCTAATGCCGATGCCTTCTTCTCTGCCTTTTGGGTTACTGCCTTCACATGTGCACCAAATGTGCAATTCCTGTCAATAAGAACCCCAAGGTATCGTACAGACTTTCCTGGGATAATCACTGTATCATTTAATAAGAAACGGACATTTTTCCAATTCCTGGAACCTTTCAAAATTACAGCCTCAGTCTTATGTGGAGCCAATCTCAACTTATTATTTACCATCCATTACCGAGCTCGATAGCTGCAGTCGCTTAAGTGCGGCCAGTATCCAGTATTCGGGAGATAGTAGGTTCGAACCCCACTGTCGGCAGCCCTGAAAATGGTTTTTCGTGGTTTCCCATTTTCACACCAGGCAAATGCTGGGGCTGTACCTTAATTAAGGCCACGGCCGCTTCCTTCCAACTCCTAGCCCTTTCCCGTCCCATCGTCGCCATAAGACCTACCTGTGTCGGTGCGACGTAAAGCAACTAGCAAAAAAAAAAAAAAAAAAATTATTTACCATCCAAAGGTTAACTCGTCTCAGTGATTCATTTACTCGGAAGGTCAGTTCTTCTACATTCTCTGCTATTACCACTATTGCAAGGTCATCTGCATAACCAATAGATGTTGTCCCTTTTGTCAGCTGCAGGCGTAAGACACCATCATATAGAATGTTCCAGAAGGTGGGTCCTAGGACAGATCCCTGTGGAACGCCAGCACTCATTTCAAGATCTTCTAAATCATGAAATCGTATTCTTCGTCCTTTGAAGTACTTAACGATTATTTGTTGTAGATACTGAGAAATGTTCATCCTACGAAGTTCTCTCAAAATAATGCTCCAAGAAGCAGTGTTAAAAGCATTTTTGACATCTAGCGTTATCAAGGCAGCCCATTTCTCACTGCTTTCTGCCTGTATTTGAATCACCCTCTCAATAGCTTGGGTTGTGGTTCTACCCTTTCTAAATCCAAACTGGTTCGAAGAAAGTCCTCCCTGTTGTTCAAGTTCTTTCTCCAGTCTAGTTTTAATCAATCCTTCGTAAAGTTTGCTCAAGGTGTTTAATAAGCACAGTGGCCTGTATGCTGATTGATCTAATGATAGTTTCCCTGCCTTCAATAACAGCACTATCTTGGCTACTTTCTACTCATCGGGGAATTCACGCTTTTTTAATAAATCATTGAAGACTGATAAGATCCAACCAGGTGCCACCTCAACTGCATACTTGATGGCTTCTGGTGGGATTCCATCTACACCTGGTGCCTTACCAGTCTTCATATTGCGTGCTACCTCTTGTAACTCAACCACAGTGAACGGTTCTGCAACACAAAAATCTGATTCCGTTTCAAGTCTGTCATTAGTACAAGGGAACAACTCCATTGCTATGGCTTTCCTTCTATCAGCTGGGAGCTGAACTGGTACCCTGTTGATTATTCGACCGGTCACTATCTTATATCCCGCTCCCCAGATATCACTGTCTAGATCTTCGCATAGTTTTTGCCAGAGATTTCTCTTAGAATCCTTTATTAGCTTCATTAGTTGCCTCTTTGATGCCTTATAGTCAGCTTCTAATGGTATTAAGTTGACCTGGCTGATTTTTTTCCTAGATCTTGTAAGAATTCGTCTCTTGCGATTGCAGTCTTTCCTTTGCATGTCTATTTCATTGTTCCACCAGTAAGGGACTCGTGTTTTATATTTTGTTGATCCCCTCAATCGGCTGGTCCTACAAGCATCTTTAAGAGCAGTAGTTTCATCTTTTAGAGTATGTTGCACTGTATCTACAGTTTGTGACATCCACTCGATTGCAATTTTAAAGGTTTCCCAATTATAGTTCCACACCGTTTTCGTGATATCATTAAGCTTCTTCAATCCCTTAACTTGAAAGTAAATAAAACGATGGTCGCTGAGAGATTCATCTTCCATAACTTTCCAGTCAACAATGAATGATGCTATACCCTGCGTTGAGCAGGTGACGTCTATGAAAGACTCTGAGTTCCCTCTGGAAAAAGTTGGTAAGATTTCAGTGTTATGAACCACCAAGTCTAGGGTCGCTATCCATTCTGTCCAATATTCTCCCCTACGATCTGCAGTTGGTACCCCCCACAGAGGCGACTTGACATTTAGGTCTCCGAGAATGATAGATTCAATAACTGACACCATGCAGTCCTGAACTATTGCATCTACTTCAGCTTTGAAAATATCAAAAGGGATGTTAGGAGAGATATAGCAACAATAAATCTGGTATTGCTGAAGTTGAATACACAAATATCCTTCTTCTGCCCTTATGCTTAGCACCTCCAACTTATCATTTAAAAAATATGCAGCTACATCACATCTTTTGTCCGTGAACCAACCACCTTCGGCTACTCGCCTTCTGTTCGGCTCGCTAACAAGCACTAAGTCTGCTTTCTTTTCCAAGGCTGTCGCATACATGATGTCATGACTGTCGGATTTCCTCATGAGATTCGCCTGCAGTATGTCCATTATTGGTCGTTTAAATTCAACTTCCTTGCCTCTAATATTAGCTTCCTGTAAGTAGGGCATTTCATTTGATCTGAGCGGTGGCCCTCCACTTGGCACATGGTGCAAAACGAAATGTTCCCACAATCCTTCGCCAAATGGCCTTCTTGTCCACAATTTAGACAGCTCCGTGACCGGTCATCCTTAACGTCGCAGTGTGGCGCTTTGTGTCCAAATCCAAGACATTTAAAACACCTTGCAACTGTAACTTTTTCCTTCACCATACAGGTGTATATTATTATTATTATTATTATTATTATTATTATTATTATTATTATTATTATTTGATAATGTGTTTCAGTGTGCCATCTGCAGGTGTGGTTATTTGAAATGAATTGGTGACCGGTTGCAATGGTAAAAAAAGTAGTAAATATTAACCTCTCTTCTTAGTTACCCGTGAGCTTGGGAAGGAAGGACTTATCCCCAAATGACACACAAATATTCGCAGAAGTAAAACAGTTATTTGTTGATGACGCAAAACTGGAAAGAGTTTCCAACAAAATGTAGATAGAGGATTCAGAGTTTCAAAGCCACAGAATTATTTTATTACAGGTTTAAAAGCGTGTGCCTGACGTCGACGACAAAATATTGTTGCCTTTTATAGAGCAGGACTTCGACTCTCGGAAACTTTGCCAAGAAGAGGAAATATTATTGAAGTCTCCAGCCACAAGCATGCTCATACAAAATGAGAGATTGCGATCAGTTTGTTATTGCCTCGGTCTCAACAAGGAGATCGTAAAACCTCCTGAGATTGTGTCTTTGTGATGTTATGTCTAGAAAAATTACGATTTTGCAAACTAGGAAAATATATCTCCATTATCTATGGAATAAGGTCGATTTTTTTCAGTAATCATAATTCACAATATTTGAAGCGTGTAGAAAAAGAACCTATAAATTCCTGAGTACGAATAGTCAATTACAGTAAAGTAAATGGGTAGAACTTTATTAACATGCTGTAGGGCAGTTTTGGGGAACTTAAATTCCAGCAGAACGCACACAGTGCAAGCGTGATGTTTAGGGCAGATGACGTAATAACAACTCTTCAGCGACACATGGCTATGTCGGAATACAAAAAAAAATATGACATGCGATAACGAGATAAGGGAATAATAATAATAATAATAATAATAATAATAATAATAATAATAATAATAAATCAAAAGAAAAAACTACAGACCTGTACACAGCAACAGATAACTTGACTAATAACGTACGCAGGAGACGCTTGAAATTCTATGGAAACAGCTGTACAATGAACAATAATAGATCTACTGAAAAACTATTAACGGTAATCAGTTCAAAGAAGGTCACGATCAATTGGTTGTAAGAAATTAAACAGGATTTACAACAAATAAACACTACAGAGGAAGCTAAAAATGACTACTGGAAAACAGTGAACAAATTGAATTGAATTGAATTTATTGATAATGATGATATACATGCCACTGAGGCTGAAAAGCCCCTTTATGTAGCGTCTACTTATAACACAATACAAGTTTATGAATATACTAACTACATTTTAGAATATTAAAATATCAAATTAAACATTAAACTTAAAATTAAACTTAAAATTAAAATACAGATACCAATTCCAATAAAGTTAAAACATAAATCATATAAGAAGTAGAAAAGCATATCATTCGATTTTTTTAATATTTTAGGCTACAAGAATCTCAGGAATATAAAAAACAGAAATAATCTTCTTAGAAATATACATATTTCTTATTATTGGACACAAGAATACCTGATCTCAGCCCTTTGCGTACTCCTCCAGGAAGATAGATGTTAAGGACTGCTTTAGTTGGGTGCAGTTCCTGTCATTTGCGAAACGGTGAAGGTTAAAGACATTGAAGATACGGGATGCAGTGCAAACAAAAGATTTGTTAAATTTAGTGGTTCGATGAAGGGGAATTTGAAGGGTAGTTTTTGTAAACCTATTATCTCTGTTATGTACTGACTCCATAGATTTAAATGCATTATATAGGTAGGGTGGGGTCTTCAGTTTGAGAATTTTGTGCGTAGCAACGGCTACTGAGATTTCCCGTCGTTCATGGAGTTTCAACCATTGCAGCTGAATGTAATAGGGTGTTATGTGTTCATCACGCCTGGCATTTGTCACGTAACGAACACATGCGTTTTGCACCCTCTGTAGTTGTATGTTCAAAGTTTCGGATAAGTCGTTGTATACGACTGATCCATAGTCAATTATGGGGAATATAAGACTTTGAACAAGTAGTTTCCGCATAAAAGGTGGTGTACATGACACGTTACGTTTCAAAATATGCATGGATGACACAACTTTTCTGATCACATTTGACGTATGATCAGACCAGGATAGGGTTCTGTCGAAAATGAGTCCTAGATTGTTAACGGTGTCACTATAATGGATATCTGAATCTAGAATTTTTATTGGTGGGAGGGATTTGAGGACAACAGTTTTCAGGAGTTTTGAGTAACCTATGCAAATAAGCTGGGTCTTAGCCACATTTAATTGGAGATTATGATTTGCGCTCCATTCGATCAATCGAGAGATATCATGGTTGAAATGCATTATACAAGAAGGTGCGTTAGTGGGACTGAAGTGGAAGTAAGCTTGTAAGTCATCAGCATACATATGGAAAGTACTACTTTTAAAGACTTCAGAAATGTCATTAATATAAATAGAAAAGCATAAAGGACCGAGGACTGATCCTTGTGGTACGCCACAGTTTACTGATTCCCAGATAGAGGATCGTCCGTCAACAAATGTAACTCTTTGTGATCTACTTGATAGATATAAAGGGACGGATACAACACCACAGTGAATTCATGAAGAGATGTTGGGAGAAGAAGAAGAACAAGAAGAAGAAGATGAAGAAGTGCCCGTGCGCGTAGAGGCGCGCGGCTGTGAGCTTGCATCCGGGAGATAGTAGGTTCGAATCCCACTATCGGCAGCCCTGAAGATGGTTTTCCGTGTTTTCCCATTTTCACACCAGGCAAATGCTGGGGCTGTACCTTAATTAAGGCCACGGCCGCTTCCTTCCAACTCCTAGGCCTTTCCTATCCCATCGTCGCCATAAGACCTATTTGTGTCGGTGCGACGTAAAGCCCCTAGCAAAGAAAAAAAAGATGAAGATAAAGGTAAGACGTCAGACCAAGCTAAGAAGTTCAAACGCGCTTTTTAAATTGGGCATAAGGAAGAAATAAATATTAATAATAATAATACAGAACTTAACGAATATTGATAAACAACTTGCAGAATACCAGGATGTGTTCCGGAAAGGTCGCTCCTGTGCTAAACAAGTCCTTAATTTGAATCATTAACTCACCAGAGAGTACTGGACGGCCAAAATGTAGTGCTTTCTTTCTTTTACTTCAAAAAAGCCTTTGATTCGGTGGACGGTGAGACCCTCGATAAGATCATCAGAGAATTTGGATTCAAAACCAAATTGGCAAACATTATGAGAGAAATCTTAACAGGCACAACTTCTAAGGTGAAATTCATGGGACAATTGTCTCTGTACTTTGAAATTAAGATAGGTTGCGACAGGGTGATGGATTATCATCACTATTATTCAACTTTGTCCTGGAGAGGATTGTGAAAATTTAGAATTCCGAATTTTAAAATCAAGAGATAACCCCGACCGCTTAGGAAGAGAATTGGGAGGAACCAAAGTCAACTCCTTGGCTTTCGCTGATGATTTTGCGTTAATTTAAGGAAACCTAGAGAAAGAGGCCATACAGACCAACCTCCTAGAAAGGTTCGCTAGCAGGACGCAACTTAGGATCTCAAAACAGAAGAACAAGTTCATTATTAATGACAAACATGGACCACAATTCCTTGAACCAGAGATTGGACGAATTCAGAGGGTTGAACATTTCAAATACCTCGGTGAAATCATACAAGAGAACGGACTAGAGAAAGCTGCTGCAGGTGATAGCATCTCAAAAATAGAGAGAGCTTATAGACTAAATAAGAACATCTACAGCATGAAATACATCTGACGGAATGCCAAAATGAGGCATTACAACACTGTAAAAAAAACAATGCCTGTATGCCAGCGAATGCCTCTCGATGAATCACAAGATGGAGAAGCTCGAGATCTTAGAGAGAAGAATATTACGGAAAGTCTTGGGCAAAATCCAGACTGAAACCGGCTGGAAGCTTCGGAACAACAATGAAGTCTACAAAAATGTGGAGAAAATTTCAGAGATCGTCCAAAAGAGGAGGTTATTTCTCGGACATTTGTACAGAATGGGCAAAACCAGACTAACCAAAGTATTATTCGACTATCTGTGCAACAAGAACACAACGACGGCATGGATTAAGGAAGTTCGTAAAAATCTAGAGAATTTCGACATTCAGCAAGTTCAGATGTTAGAGAGAAAAATATTTCGAACCATGATTCCAAATTTGGAAGGATATCAAGCGAAAGAACTGCAAAGACGGGAAGAGCCTGGACGGATGAACAGAAGAAACAGCATAGCATCCATATGAAGGAGGAAGAGGAAACTGCAGCGTGATCCCAAGTCGTCAAGTCGGAGAAATGTCATCATCATCATCAAGAATCTATCCTGCAGTAGATCGTCTCTTCACCTACTTATCTCGCTTCTCTTTAAAGTGACCAGCGATCTAAGATTTACAGTAGTTACTTACTATCAGTCAGCTTCAGAGAAGTTTATCTTCAACCGGAGAACAAGCATAAAATGCAGATATAAAAATAAGTCCGATTTATGTGGACGACATATCGTGTGGCTGTACCCTCTCGGAAACTTTGTCAAGAAAATAAGATTTTATTGAAATCTCCAGCCGCAAGTACCTTCATGAAACTGCGAAATTGGGACCACTTTCTAATCTGCACCTAGCCATACCATGAAAGACGAAGTTTCTGAGGCTCTAACATTAAAATTGTTATAAACCTTCTTTCACAGTGTTTATAATGCTATAACGATTCTGTAAATGTTTTACGAAGGTTTCTTGTTTTAGCCTATAGAACGTATTATATAATATTCTACCCTGCCTTGTATTATTTGGATGTATGTTCCTATGATTCATTTCCAACGCCTGTACTTTGTTTTCTATGTTATTCAGGTACACAAAATACAGTAAAATCGTTGTAGCAGTTGTCTGAACCATAGTCTACTTTGATGCAGCTCTCCATGCCACACTATCAAGTGCATAACTTCTCATTTCTAACTAAATGTTTCATCCTATGTTTCCACTAATCTGTTTGTCATATTCATGTCTTGGACTACCTCTACTGTTCTTACTGCCTATTTTCCCCTCATTTTTTCTGCAAAGCTGCTTAACGTCGCACTGACACAGGTAGATGTTTTCGCGACGATGGGCTAGGAAAGGGTTAGGCCTTGTCCTTAATTAAGGTGCAGGATGATCCAAAAGTTCGTTAACATTTGACAAGGCAATACTTCACGGAATATTGGCATGACATGGGGTTTTATTTACACAAATATAAAGTGCAGATAATGACCAACAGATGGCGCTTCATACGATGCGCAAGCAATCATTAGCATAACAATCGACGTTTAGCAATGTCGATGTTGTTTATAACAAATGCTGAGCATGTCGGCCGTCATTCGTCAACAACATCTGCAGTCGAGGGACAATGCTGTGAACAACACGGTACGGCTTATCCGTAGGTAAGGTGAGAAATTGCCTACTTCTACTACTACCTAAAATATTTTCATTACTCCCCTGAAGGGGGAGGCGGAGTTCCTAGACGGTGACACCGTCTCTCAGGCCAGGAGATTTATTGCGGTGGAGATATGCGGAGACGGTGAGAGCGTTGACGGCCGTGGCCTGTACTCAGAACTGTCCCGGCATTCGCCTTAATGCAGGAGAATGGAAAACCAGCCATGTCATGCCAAGCAGGAGTGGTAATTTGTACCTGACGAGTTGCTGTCCAGGGCCATCTGTTGGCCTGTTTGTTCACTTGCTGTTGGTGTCAATAAAACGCCATGTCATGTAAAGCATCTGTGGCAATTTTTACCTGAAGAGTTGCTGTCCAGCGCCATCTGTTGGTGATTTTGTATACTTAATTTCGGTGTCAATAAAACTCCGTGGCTAGCCAGTTATGTGTGACAATTAATACTTCTCTACCTCCAATATTCCGTGAAGTATTGCCTTGTGAAATGTTAATGGTGTGAAAATGGCAAACCACGGAAAACCATCTGCAGCGTTGCTGACAGTGGGGATCGAACCTACTACCTACAGGATGCGCGCCACTAAACGCACGGCCAACCTGTCCCTTGAATTTACATTACTCTCCACATCAAGATAATATATCTAACCTAAACTAGGACGTGTCATTATCTCATTTAGAACTGTCCACGTAAATACTGATGTCATAAGTTTAGAGAATAAGCGTACAATATGTTTGAAAATAAAGGTACTTTCTTGAACAGACCTAATTACCCAAACGATCCTCTCAATGGCTATGTATTGAATTCACAAGTACAACTCCTAACATTCTCTTTGACCCCCTCAATCGATCAGCTGATGACCTTCGGACCCTTTCAATTGTATGTCGTGTACACCACGAAGGCAAGGCCTATATTCACAGAAATATAATAAGCCAAAGCCCCTTGTAATGGATGCTTCATTTGGCCGCTGTAGTTGGCTTGATGAGTTTTGTATCGACATCTTGCTATGTGTGGAGCCTATGAGATATCCGAGCACCGCAGAGGGCGGGTTTCCACTTACGATAAGTATCTTAATGCTTGTGAAGTCATTTAAAAACTGATATATATCTACGAAAATACTTTTCCTTTTGTTTTTGCATCACGATTCTGCTGATCGAATGCTAAATATTTACTCTGTTGTATCAGCCATGATGAAACTAAGCTTTATTTTTATCTCTGACATATACATTTTTCCATTTTAACTCCGACCAAATGTACTAAGGACCACAACGGTACACAAAATTACTTTGGTTTCTTCTTCTCTGTTTATTAAAGAATCACTCGCTTAGGAAGCACTTTGTATCAGTTTTCCCCATTCTATATTCCACCTGGTTTCTTTTTCAGTTTAGATTTAGGGTAATGAGTTTGATCACGTCGAATTCCTTCAATATTTTTCTTATTTTGTCTCTGATCTCCTCCATTTATTGATTCTGTTTGTTCATTCCCTTATTTATCGAGTGTCACTTACTCGCCCTTTTTTATAGTGGCAATTAGGACCGTTTTATTTGATCCCATCATTATCCATAAAAATAAAATAGTAAAGACCGTGTGTCTGTACATTGACTATTTTGGCGACATTTTCGTACAGTTATCCGTTTCAGGTCTAATAATGGCCATCTGCATATATTTTAACTTTGGTATCTGCCTGTCTGCCTACCTGTCTGTCTGTCTGTCTGTCTGTCTGTCTGTCTGTCTGTCTGTCTGTCTGAGTTCTTATAACTTGACAACTACTGGATATATTGTTACCAAACTTCATATTTTGAACGTGGCTATCGTTGGGAATATTTTAGGGCCAACATTATTTCTAAATCCCTGAATAGACGGGGGGTTATAGAAAGCTCGAAACAGTGATTTTACACTCCTACAAAATACAGATATCCAACCTTAATATATATTTGTTAAATTAGATCTATCAAAAGAGTGTAGCTATATGACAAACGATCAAGGATATGTTATTTCCGTTATTTTATATCGTATACGTACTTTTGGTACGACTGTACATAACGGTGATGCTTACGATAAATTGTATTCTTAGCTAATACATTTTTAACCCGCCATCGGTATCGTTGTCCGCACTTACGCGAGAGGTAGCGTGTATAGGGGCTCCCTAACATCGGCTTGGTATATGATTTTAGTTCTTATACGAGCTCTTCTCGGCAGTTTGAATAAATTATACTAGTATTTGGTTATTTAGTATATATACTTACATATTTGTATATATACACAATTGTTTATTACCTAAATATTTGCTACTACAATTTCGACTCGTACACTGTTTTCGTTCTTTTAGAAGGTAATTATAATTTTGTTTTAACAGACTGGTTTTATGTTAACTATTTATATAAATTTACATAACTATTACTAAATATTATGAAAAATAACAAAAATCCTTGGCATTACAAATACATTACAGTACAAAACAAATGTTAACATGATTTGTAGACCACATTATTTTGTATCATTGTCCTGTTCACTAATTTCTTTCAACTTCTTGCGAAAAGCATTCACTTCATACTACTTTTGTTAGTCCAGTGTGCTCTTTGCACGTTGAGCGTTTGCACGCATCACAGCAAGCTGACGTAAATCGTTTTTTTCGAACTGGGAGTAGGCACATCTTGATTTCCGCCCGGAAACGTCTGAAAATATATACAGTAAACACCATAGCTTTTTTTGGTAATGATTATAAGCAAGTTTTACAAAGTGTTCAATTAGATACTTGTAAAAATGGAGAAGTGAGAATTGTTAGCAATACTTACCTGGGGCTGCTGGTGTCGCATTTCTGACGGGAAGTTCTCGTCCAAAGATATTTTTTATGGAAATTCTGAGACCAGTTGACAGAACATCGACTAAAGCACGTCTCTACAGATGTGACTTTACGATTTCCAGGGCAAGATTCTTCAATCCAGCTTAAAATAACAGATTCACTAGGCCTATTAGACATTATAATTTCACTGTGATACTGTTTACTAAAACAGTACACCAGCACGGAATGCGCAAAAATTGTGACGCCAAAGGTATCGAGGCTAGAATGTGCCTAACACTGCCTGTGACGCGACCGGTATCGTAGCGAGGCGCGGACTAACACTCCAGACAGAACGCACTTCCCCCACTCCTTCACGTGACACGTGTGCGTGAATCATCGCGTAACGAAGGAAAACATGTGACTCATAAACTCATTTGAGAATACCTGGAGTTTGAAAAGTGTGAGTCTTAAAGCAAAAAACTTTTCTTAATAAGGAATGTTTTTGTTAGGGGCTACCTAACAACGATACCGATGGCGGGTTAAGTAAATATATTGGAATGGAACATAGTCAATCACCACGCAGTTCTCCTTTATGAAATTTCGCAAGGGTGATGACATAAATACTTTCATTTTTACCTATGGAGATTATTATTATTACTATTATTATTATTAGTATTTCGTTGTGCCCGAGTTGGATCTTGTTCACTGGCTTGATGATTTTCGCCTTGCTGTTCTTCCAAAATCTCTTCATGAACTCACTGTGTTCCTTCCTGCGTTCTTCTGACCACTTTGTACCACTCCTGCTGCTAGTTTTCATCACAAATGCGTGTTTATTTACTGAGCTCCTGAAGACTTAGCGATGTCTCATAATGTCTTTCTCAGTGCTCAATTCATTCATATTTCCTCTTGTTTCTTGCAATCAATTTATTTTCCTGTGTTGCGAATGTATTACATTGCGTAACTTTCTTGTAAGTTTTTTGTTATCCATCCTGAAAAATATACCCAAAAGATTTCATCCAAGGTCTCCTCTGTCAGTATTGATGAAGCTATCCGTGCGACTATAGAGATCTGCAGTTCGCCTTTTGAACCAAATTCAATTTTAATTTGTGGGGCCGAAAATTTTCCTAAGAATTTTACGTTCTTGTATTTCAATACCTGGATTTTAGAATGACCTCCTAATGCTAACATTTGTGATGCTTGTAATTCTCCCCGTAGGACAGTTGTTTTGTAATGCTAAATTTATCATTAAGTGACTTTACTCGCTTACTGTAGTGATCCCGTGTTACTCTAAATGCGCTCTGAAGTTTTGAGCCCCTTTCTGAATTGGCCAACCTGTTTAATCCCGAAGAAAGAATTATATCTCGAGGGTATTTCGAAAAACAATAAGTTACGCCGTGTCAATATTATTACCGTATTATTATTAATATTATCATCATCATTATATACATTAGTTTAGCCCCTTAAGGAGGACGTGGAACCATTAAATATCACTGGTATACTTCATCTTCTTGTTCTCCTTATCTTCCCAAAACTTCCTCATCCTTTCTTGTGTCCATGAGTTTTTGAGTTTCAAGCTTTTCTCAGATGGATTCCTGGGTGCAAATGTATGGGTGTTGATCTTTTGTCTGTATGCATTCCTTACGGTTGCCATTGGATCAACGTCGACTTCTACGAGGTCCTTTTGTGCATCCACTAGCCAGCGAACTTTGGTTTGTCGGTTCCATCGATAATAAGAAATATTTTCTTAGTCAGTCGTGAGTCATCCATTCGTGCTAAATGTCCATAAAATTGCATAAGCGTTTGCGTGCGACTGAAGTGAATCGCTCAGTTAATGCGTAGAGTTCTCCCGAGCTTTTTCGCATCTATATACCCTCTTGATACTTGGGCGCGAATATCTTCCTCAGTACCTGTCGTTCAATTTTCTCAATATCCTTGATGTTAATGATGAGTGATTATGTCTCAGTTACGTAGAATAATAATAATAATTATTATTATTATTATTAGTTACGTAGAGTGCCTCAGGGAAGACAACAGTGTGGTAGTGTCGGAGTTTGGCTTTTGTGGATATTGATTTCTTATTGTAGAAATTCCAGGTGATTAGGTATGCTTTACGTAGTTTTTCTGCGCGCATTTTGTTGGCTGTTTTTTCATTGGTGAGTTATCAATAATATTTCACCCAAGTATTTGAATTGTTTGACTTGTAAAATGTTGCCATATTTGGTCACTAGTGATGTTAGGTGTGTGCGTTTGGACTCCATGTATTACATTTTTTCATAGGAGATGTGGAGACTAATTTTGATTGCAATCTCGTGAAGCTTCTCGATGGCGTGCCTGGCTTCTTCGGGAGTCCGGGTAATTATTGCTAGATCGTCAGCAAAGGCAAGGCATTTAATGTTAATCCGTTTACTTTTCGTTCCTATGTTTATTCCGGTTACTTATTTCTCCCATGTTTTAATGACCTTATCCAGCACTAGGTTGAACAGAAGTGGGGACAATCCATCATGTTGTCTAATGCCTGTTTTTATTTCAAAGGTTGCAGAGATTTCACCCATGAACTTCACCTTAGAGATTGTATCTGTTAAGGTCTGTTGAATTAACGTGACTGTTTTGTTATCAACACCGTATTCTTATTATTATTATTATTATTATTATTATTATTATTATTATTATTATTATTATTATTATTATTATTATTTTGGCATGGACGTAGCGCAGCCATTATATGTTACCGCAACTTTTAATTTCAGTTAAGAACAATCAAGTCTGTGCTGTGTTAACTTCATTTGCACGACGTCTGCTGTTCCTCCTCCCGAAGGAGAGATCGGGGGAGGGAACTCCCACCAGACTTACGGATCTCAGATATATTGAACCTTGAAAAATCTCGTTCTTACTTTATACGGCTAGGAGGCGGTTGGTGGAGGGGGGGGGGGGGGGTGCGGACTAAATCACAAGTTTTATGAAGTCCTGTTGCCATGTTTAAAGACTCTTTTGTACATCTTCCTCCAATATTTACTCGGATACCAACCGAAATTCTAAGAGAGTAGAGAATACAATAAGAAATAAGTCGGGCGTAGAGAATTACAATATTCAGATATTAAATAATCCCCGGAGTTTGCCGTCTTCTCGAATGTAAATTTACTCTCTCCTGAACACACTCATTTTCTTGGACAAACTTTCCAATTCCTTTTCAATACACCGACTATGTGTATTGTCAGCTCTATCAATATCACTTTAAGAACGGACGAGATAAGGAAACTTTTAATACGAACTTAATATAGGCCTATACAGAACCTCTGGGGAACTTCATTCTTCCGTTCAAATTAAGCAACAGGGGCTTCCCCGTGAGTCTTGATCGAACTGAAAAAAGTTTCAATTGTTAGCATGTGGCAGTCTGTGATAACTGCTGCAGAAAATTAAGAAATTGTGTTAAGATTCCTTTTGAGAAAATGAAATGGCCATAAATACGTAGTTCAATAAATGAGCCTTAAATTGATAACGATTTACTTATTTGCATCTTTCGAGAGATATGTGTATGGCATTTAGAACTCTAAATTCGGTGTCTTATGGTATAAACCGTTTCTCAATACGACATACTGTTTAGCAGCAGTTAATCTGTAAATGAAGGTCTGCAAAATTTTGAATATGCATATACTTTCGTATGTCGATCTATATATATTCATTGATGTCGTGATGTCTAAGCTACATTCTGTTTAAGAGAACGTCACCTAAATCGAGATCTTGGCTGTAATTCTCATCCTGTTTTTTTTTTTTTTTTTTTGCTACTTGCTTTACGTCGCACCGACACAGATAGGTCTTATGGCGACGATGGGACAGGAAAGGGCTAGGAGTGGGAAGGAAGCGGCTGTGGCCTTAATTAAGGTACAGCCCCAGCATTTGCCTGGTGTGAAAATGGGAAACCACAGAAAACCATTTTCAGGGCTGCCGACAGTGGGGTTCGAAGCTACTATCTCCCGAATACTGGATACTGCCCGCACTTAAGCGACTGCAGCTATCGAGCTCGGTAATTCTCATCTTTTATTGTTGTGGTTACAGAGTTAAATCGTCGAGAATTGATTGTTGACACCTTCTAGCAATCGTCCTTTCGAAGAAGTATGAAGACCTTATTCTGGAAGCATTTCATCCTGTCGTAGACAGGCTTGCAGTTAGTTAATATACAGATTCGAGCTCTAGTTATGACGTTCAGTCAGGATCTGAAATTGGAATGGGAAGTACACAGGAAATCCAATTATTTCAACAGGTGCCCTAACTGCTTTAATTCACAGAATTTTACAGTACAGGAGGAATTCTCTTATTGTTTAATTATGAGTGTAATTAAGTAACGTTACAAGAATTGTGAGATGTGTCTTTTTACCTGTTCCATTTCAACATCCTCCAGAAGCAAACCAGTTATGTCATTGCTTCCACTCAATGCCATTAGACTGTACTTCTATGGTCTGATTGCTGAGTCTGAAGAGTGCATCATTATCTGAAACTGTAGTAGAGAACGACTTGAGTTGCTTTGAGCAGACATCGCGCTGCTGCACGGCAGTAAGAAGACACGCTGACTTGTTTTCAGAGTTCCTCTACCGTCCTATCCTCACCTGCTACTGACTCGTATCCACCGTCCTGAGACATTCAACAAGTATCAGTGAGGAACAGGATTAACAACCAATGGCGATGTCTGAGTTTCTGAGGCATGGTTTAATATACTGCCAGGACACGCCCATCACGATAGTACGTGATATTTCTCGTAAAAATCCTTATTCGGAATCGACTGAGATTCGAACGTCCACCATTGGGTTGGGAAGCCACTGCGATATTCACGATTATTATGATCTTTATTAATGGCAGGAGTAAGGGGGACATAAATGCACACTAGCGCAAACAATGAAGGCCTTTCTTAAGAAAATAAATTTGCTTACTTCGAAATTGATGTAGGAATTAGAAATGTGTTTTTTAAGAATTTCGGTAGAAGCGTGGCATTGCATGGAAATGAAACATGGACTACAACTAGCTCAGAAAAGAAGCGAATAGAAGCTTTTGAAATGTGGTGTTACAGAAGAATGCTGAAGATGAGATGGATAGATCGAATCACGAATGAAGAGATACTGAATAGAATTGGTGAGAGAAGATCTAACTGGCGAGATTTGACCAGAAGAAGAGATAGAATGATAGGGCACATTTTAAGACACCCAGGACTTGTGCATTTGTCTTTTTGAGGGTAGTATGGGCGGTAAAAACGGTAGGGGTAGACCAAGGTATGAATATGACAAGCAGATTAGAGCAGATTTAGGGTGCAGTAGTTATGTAGAAATGAAAAGTTGAGCACAGGATAGTGTGGCATGGAGAGCTGCATCACACCAGTCTATGAACTGAAGCTTCAAACAACTTATTCTTCTTATTGGTCCAACGTCGCACTAACACTTCAGTTTCTCAGCAATGCTGAATAGGTACAGCCCTGGAGTGAAAATGGTAAATCGCGGGAAATGATCTTCAGGCACGCTTACAGTGGGGTTCGAACCCGCAATCTTTTGAGCGCAAGATTATAGCTACATGACTCGTACCGTGCAGCCACACTACATAGTTAATAATAATAATAATAATAATAATAATAATAATAATAATAATAATAATAATAATAATAATAATAATAATAATAATAATAATAATAATAATTGTACCGGGAGGTATACCTCAACGCCGCACATTCAAAATAAGTGCCTTAATGAACCCCTCTATCGAACAAAAGTGGAAACTACTACAACAGGAACTTAGAACTTTAATCAGAAGATGTCACCACTGAAAAATGAAGTAATTGTTTTGTTGGAAAGTTTCCTAAACTGAGTGAATTTCTCCTTGTTTTGTTTGCCATTCAAGCAATAAGTTTGGACATTCTTCCATAGATGACACTACCAAAAAACTATGATCATGCACCCTGGTGCAACGTGTAAGAAGTTATAACTTAAAGAAGTTTTGTATTCCTAGGTTTTTATAACTGATCTATGTTCATTTATTTTTGGGTGGCAATACTTCCTTTTCTTTCCGCCAGTTTTGAATCTAGCCAATCAGGAATTTTTGTAATTAATTTTCAACCAATCGCTCATTTCTTGTTCACTTTGTGTTAGCCAATAAAATTAAGAGGGTGTGTCCTGATTAGTCTTGAATGATCTCGAACCTTCCCTGAGGGTTTATAAACTGCGGCTTTTCACGTTTCATGGCCAATTGATCGTCGTCTATCTGAGTATATGTGTTTAAGCAGGAGGCGGGCGGCCTCTTTCGTTGGCACCTAGAACATCTACAAGGTAATGGGCACATAATTCTATCTTTCTTGCTGTAACCGCAAATTATTCCGAGGGAAAGGTCCGAATCTTTAACCATCTAATCTACTTTTCTAAAATGTAACCTTTATTTCGACTAATGTAAGAACTTCATAAAATCTTTATTGTAAATCGGGGATAGAGAGTGAGTTACCCTCTCGAGCTCCCCTTCATCTTCGTTTGAGGCGACTTCGTTTTGTAACGGTTTTCTTCCTGTAATGTGTAAAAGTAATTTCCATGTGAGCCACCTCAGTAGTTTAGGAATAGCCCTTGCTTCATCGGCCGAGAGCCCTATAGGTTTTAATATTTCATTATCTGGAGCGCAGTGTTCGCCTCCATTCAGTTTGTGTTCCGAGCCGTTTACTTAACCTGTTCTTTTTCACAAAGGCCCTATAGTTGGGCCATGGAAGGCCACAGAGTGTAAAATTTTGACGATTGCCTTGAGTGGGCCGTAAGAAACTGAGAGCCTGTTAGCTCTTTTTCAAAGTTCTGTAATTGTGAAGGGTGCTTCTGGAAGGCTTGACATTGTAATTGAGGGAGCAATTGCTCTTGAATTAAGGGGATTTCCGCCCTTGGATAAATGCTACTTAGGTTCCAAAATAGGTAAAAAAAAGTAAATAAATGCAATGTAAATTTTAATCTTATACCAGTTGCATAGTATTATTTGAAGTAATTCCACGTCTATATATATAAAATAAGAGTTTTGTCTGTACATTGCTCAGAATTTGAAAAGAATGGTATTTCTGTATCGGTCATGTCCACAGTAACAAGAAAATGCATTTTTTTACTTTTCCGTAATTTATGTCTGTCTGTCTGTCTGTCTGTCTGTCTGTCTGTCTGTCTGTCTGTCTGTCTGTCTGTCTGTCTATTTGTCTGTCTGTCTGTATGTATGTATGTATGTATGTACACGCATCACCAGAAAACGGCTGAAGCGAATTTAATGAAAATCGGTATGTAATGTCGGGTGATGAACCACTGCAATCTAGGCTACAAATTATTTTATTCACGTTGAGTGAAATGGTAGTTTAGTGGAAGGCCTGACATGTAATTCTCAAATAAGTTATTTATGTTATTAGTGGTCGTATCGATAAATATTACATAACTAACATAACTTTATTTATGTCGTAAGTTAGTAGTAGTTATGTAAGAAGTTATTAAATTTCCGATCACTTATGTCTTATACATTGTTACCGTACCGCATATAATCAGAGATATTCATGAATTTGGATTTTTGTTACTAAGTCATTATCAGCGCCGAGTCACGAGAAAATGGGCAAACAGAATTTAGTAAAAATCGGTATGTAAAGTCTGAGAATAAGGAACTACAGTCTACGATATAAATAATTTTGTAGGACACCCTAATATCACAGAGTCGAAAGAAAACTAATGGGAAGGCTTGCAATATAGAAAGCTCATAAACTTTATCAACAATAACATTACATTGACCATTGTTTGTTGTTTCCTCTCATCCCCGATAGATAGGATTACTGCAGCGTACCGAGGTTTTTTAAAAATTTGCTTGACGTCGCACCGACACAGGTAGGTCTTATGGCGACGATGGGATAGGAAATGAATAGTGGTGTGAAGGAAGCGGCCTTGGCTTTAAGGTACAGCCTGGTGTGACTGGTGTGAAAATGGGAAACCACGGAATACCAAATTCAGGGTTGCCGGCAGAGGGGTTCGAATCCACTATCTCCCGGATGCAAGCTCACAGCTGCGCGCCCCTAACCACACGCGCAACTCGCCTGGTCGTACCGACTATAACAGCCTGCCTGTATATTGGCGGGAGGTAGCTGGGGGGTAGGATAACTTTCTTCTTTAGCATGCCATTCCTCTGGTTCATACATTTCCTGATATATCTGGTACGTAACACACTGGTTCATCATAGTATTCGAGCTATTCAATCCCTACACTGAGGCACTGATTGGAATGAGTAGTGTGCATATTTAACGGAATAATGACAGAGGAGTGTTCACGACAGTTTGCGACCTGGTTATTCCATCTCTGGAACTTTGGACTCTTAGATCGGCACCGTAGTACTGTTCGTTGAAAGTGAGAAAGTGTGCGGTTTTTAATTTGATCGAGTATTTTATATGATAACATTGCTTTCAATCGCTACATTCCTACTGACGTTTTTGTAATGACCTATGTTGAATTCAGTTAGGAAAACCACCAAGTCAGTCTTTCTGAGAATCCCGTAGCGAAGCACGGGTACATCAGCTAGTACTGTATATGAGTTGACTATGTTTGTAAGTATAGGAGATATTATAAGAAGAATTTTGTAAACAATATAAATTGATTAAGGATGATCTGTTTGTTTAATAGAAAAAAATTGTTAGCGTAAATTGTATATTATTGTATTCTAGAAAAACATTTCTTCTCTTGTTAATTTAAAATTTAGTGCTTGACAATAATGTATTTTAGTGTACCATTTGCCACCGAGGTAGACACCTCATTTGCAAATAAAGAGATTTTGATTTGATTTGATTTGATTTGA
Source organism: Anabrus simplex (assembly GCF_040414725.1). Lineage (NCBI taxonomy): Eukaryota > Metazoa > Arthropoda > Insecta > Orthoptera > Tettigoniidae > Anabrus > Anabrus simplex. Next base: position 7,863,361 of record NC_090275.1, on the reverse strand, counting down.
TTTTATTCCTTAGTTTGAATTAAAGTTTTGGTAAACTGAATCCGGTTTCTCTGACATTGTAAAATAGGGGCTTGAAGCCCAAAATTGTTAAAGTTTTGAATCTTGGATTTTCCTAGTCTTGTTTCAAGACGGCTTTGTACCTGATATATTGTTATGTTCACTCAGTGAAAAATATTGTTAAGTTTGTTTTTGGAAAAGAAATATAACCTTTTGAAATTTTATCTCAACTTTGATATTGTATTGATATTGTCTCTTTCTGCTCCACGGGTAACCCCGTAATAATAATAATAATAATAATAATAATAATAATAATAATAATAATAATAATAATAATAATAATAATAATAATAATAATAATAATAATAATATTTGATTTGATTTGACTAACTCCTTTTACAGTTTACTTAGACGGCGAGGTGTCCCTCAGGAGTATTTCTACATGCTGGTAACTGTATCGACACAAGTCTCGCGTATTCGAACACTTTGAAATACCACGGGAAGGTTGTCAGCGCTCCTACTGCCTCAGCAGGGCAAGATTTTTTTTTAATTTTACAATTTAATTTACGTCACACCGATACAGATATGTCTTATGGCGACGATTGGAAATTCCTGCTGGGTTCGAACCCACTATCTCCCGAATGCAAGTTCACAGCTGTGTGTTCCCAACCACACGACCAAGTCACTTGGTGGCATGATTATATCATTATTATTACTACTACTGGTAAACTTCTTTCAAATTATCCCAGTTATTGCTACGTAACTGGAATGAACCTGGTTTAATATAGGTTAAGCTGGCTTTTTAACGTCAGATATCTTTCCGTACTACCACGTGACTTTCTTGGTGAAAATCCCGATCTAGTGTCGGACGGGATTGGAACCTGAGCCGTCCGCGTGGAAAGGCAGAAAAGAAGCCTCTATAATAAACACGACCCCTTGCATTATTATTATTATTATTATTATTATTATTATTATTATTATTATTATTATTATTATTATTGCCGCTTAATAATCACTACCATTCTATCACAAAAGATTAATTTATAGTTTATTTAGTTTTAATCAACTAAATGTAAACTAATTTTCATTATCTTAAGGTGTGAATGTTGTTTATTAAGTTAGTCAGGAACATGCGATCAATCTACGTAAATTAATTAGACTTGGCCTGGATAAAGATCTTACTTCACCTTCTCTCGTCTCATCCCGTGAAACACACTCTTATCCATCTTCTGCCGCTGGCTCGACGTCTTCTTACTTTTATAAAGCATTAAGCCAGACGCCACTCCAGCTACCGTTGAGGGGGCACCGCATGCATACAATAGCAGCGCAGATATTCGTCCTCCGGCAGGGGTGAACAACCAGCCGCAACGACTCGCTTAAATCTGCATAACAGTACTTTAAGTGCCTTGTAACCTGCAGTAATCTACCTGTTATTAGATACTGTACGCGTTTTATTAATATAATAAGAATGTAGTTCTACCGAACGTGTAGTCGGGAGACATGTGTGTTCGAATCCCCCATCAGCCATGCTCGAAATGGTTTTCCGTAGTTCTGGCCATTTCATCTCGAATCAAATGCTCGGAAGGTACATTTCTCAAGACCATGAACGCTTCCTTCCAATTTCTAGCCCGTACAATTACACCTGTACCCGTAATATTAACAGAAGCGTTTTGACAGATGGTGCTGGGGGGGGGGGGCATTGAACGCTGTTGCCACATTCCTACATTCCTTTCTCCTTCCCTTCGGGTCAACACGAACCGGCCAACAGGCTCGTCTCCATGGCAACCGCAGTGGCCACGCCCACGTTTCCATGGCAACCGTACTCCTTACTCTCTTCTCCCCACCCAGGCAGGCAGTAAATGGACCTCCGGTGCTGGTGGTGGTGATTATTGTTTCAGGAGGAACTACAACTAGGTAACCATCCTCTATATAACAGTAACCAGAGAGAAAAAAATGGAAGGGATCTGACACTTCGAAAAATGAAGGTATCGTTCAAAGGAAGACAAGGGCTACGAAGGGCGTGAAAACGAAAGACTCCCTAGGCCTCGTGTGCTCTAATACCGTTGGGGTCGGAAAGGAACAATAGTTGACCAAGGGAGGTCGGACAGGATAGACGAAAGTGAAGAGCCTGGCATAAGTTAATGGAAGCAATGCCAGAACTCAGCTAAGGGCCCTTTGGTCGCCAATCCACGCTCCAAAGTTCGGAGCCCCTCCTCTAAGAACTATCGGAACTGATCTTTCAGTAATACCACTGTGCTCTAACAGAGAAAAGAGAGGAATGGTGTGATGGCTAATGGGAATTTATAAAAGTAAGGGTCGAGAGAGAGAAATAAGGAAAATCAGTGTCTACTGTGTGGATAAGAAATGGAAGAAGTGCATCTATAAAGAGTTTGTAGGGTAACGGAAGCAATGGGAGTAAAATATATGGAAAATTAATATAAAACAAAAATAGAAAGAGAGAGGGATAATTGTATGCAATTGCTAAAATATGAAATGAAGAGTGGATTACAATGGGAAGGAAGCTAATATTTTTGTACTGTAAAGTATGTGTGGAAAAAGGAAATTGGAAACATCAAAACAAATACAGATGAGAGTCTCTCTTTCTTAGCATTAATCCCGACTTGCAGGGTCTGCTGCTTTGCTACATCTCCTCCATTTCTGTCTGTCGTTGACATCTTCTGGTGTTAAGCTAACACTGTGCATGTCTGCCCTGATGTTGTCAGTCCATCTCTTTGCCGGTCTTCCTCGTGGTCTTGTTCCCTCTGGGTTGATGTGGAGCGCTGTTTTGGCAACTGAGTCGTCCTGTTTTCTCATGACGTGGCCGTACCAGCGGAGACGGGCTTCCCTCACTTTGTCTATGATGGGCGCGACACCAAACCTTTGCCGGACGTCCGTGTTCCTTATGTGATCACATCGGGTCAGCCCCATGGACCATCGAAGCATCTTCATCTCCATGGTTGTCAACAATTGCTCCTGTTGTTTCGTCATGGGGCGACATTCAGTCCCATAGATCTCTGCTGGCCGTACCACACTCTTATAAACTTTTGCCTTTAGATATTGAGGCATCTTTTTATCACAGAGGACTCCAGTGACCTGTCTCTACTTGAGCCAAGCTGCATTTACCCTCATCCGAGTATCAGGAGTGGTGTCACAGTTTGAGGTGACGACGGATCCCAAGTACTTAAATTGCATGGTCTTCTGCAGGTCTTCTTCACTGATACTTATGGTACCTCTGGTTTGGGGGCCACATTCCAGGTATTCTGTCTTCTGGATATTGAGGTGCAGTCCATTTTTAGCCAGTCTGTCCTTCCACGTTTGAACCTGATGCTGGAGTTCAGGACGGGTTTCTTGTGCAAGTACCACATCATCGGCATAAAGAAGGGTTCAGGGATGTGAAGTCTGTATGTCAGCTGTTGCCGTATCCATTCAGAGGATGAATAGCAATGGTGAAAGGGCAGAACCTTGATGAACACCCACAGTGATATCGAAAGGCGGAGAGATTCCAGCAGGACTCCGGACGACACTAGTGGAATTGCTATACAGAAGTTGCACCCAGCTTACATACTCTTCAGAGACGCCATGACAGTGAAGAGCTCGCCAAATAAGTTCGTGTGGGATACGGTCAAAAGCCTTTTCTAGGTCTAGAAATGCCATGTGTACACTCTTCTGTCTCTCTCTGTGCTTTTCCATCAAGAGGCGTGTGGCATGGATAGCATCGATGGTACTGCATCCCTTAACAAATCCACACTGGTTTGGTGTTACAGAGACAATACATCTGGGTCTGCTGTCAAGTACACGTTCAAAGAGTAATGAAGGATAAAATAATGAATGGAATTTTTTTATTTATAAAAATATTGATTAGTTGGAATTTTCTGTACCTTTCGTTTACTATTGTAAATATAACATTGCTAGTAGGTTAGGAAAATATCAAATGTAGTAATACATAAATTATTGTACGGTCGTGTCACTATCTTCTATTCTTAATTCAACCGTTAAGTAAATAAGATATGTTGTTAATTATGGGATACTCCCAAAGACTTGTGGCATTCATTAAGCAAAGGAAAGGGAAGAAAATATATAGCATGGTTAACGTCCAGGACAAAATAGATTACATTTAGTGTAGTAATTGTCTCTCCATAGTTTCAGGGGATCTGCAACCAGGGGATAGGAGTACTCTATTGCATTCTATAGTCCGGCTCCTTGGCTAAATGATTAACGAGCTGGCCTTTGGTCCAGCGGTCCGGGATTCGATTCCTAGACAGGTCGGGGATTTTAACCTTATTTGGTTAATTCCAATGGCTGGGGGTTACTGGTTAAAGCAGAACCGAACTAAAAGCTATCCGTTAAAAATATAATTCCCTGAACTGGAAATCCTAAATAATATTTTTAGGCGAGAGAGAGAGTGCAGTGTGTTCACAAAAGAATGGTACGTCTCATGAATTGTGAGACTTTTTAAATATATTATTATTATTATTATTATTATTATTATTATTATTATTATTATTATCCAGCACTATACTGTACATATCTTGTGATGTCTCTGGCTTTGTCATCCGTCCAGTCCAAGTATTTTAATCCTGGACTGAGGAGTAGAATGATACACGAGATTTTCTCCAGCTCTTAGTTACAAGAAAAATGCGCACAGTGAGAAGATGTCGTTACTGATAAACTACACTGGTTGCTATGGTTACCCACGTTAAAAATCAGTTCTGTCCATATATTTTGATTTTTGTTGCAATTTTGAGAGCGTTGGTAATATGAACGGTGTGAAGACGATATCCATCACGTTTGAAGGTTTCCTCTCTCTGTCATTCTATTCGAATTGATTAAACATAAGTACTGCTGTTCCATTGTTCGTGAAACTAGCCAGTATTAAAGTGGAGGCTTCCACAATTTCCGTGCATTTAGTTTTATTTTAATCCGTTAAGTGCGAGCTCAGGGATAACACGCCAAACACTGCTGTCAGCTTTGTGTTGTTACTAATTTGTATGTGCATCAACTTAGTTATTTTTGTACAATTTTGTTTTACGTCGCACCAACACAGACAGCTCTTAAGGCGACGATGGGGTAGGAAAGGGGTAGGAGAGGCAAAGAAGTGGTCATGGCCTTAATTAAAGTACAGCCTCAGCATTTGCCTGGAGTGAAAATGTCAAAATCACGGAAAACCCTCTTCAGGGATGCCGACAGTGGAGTTCGAACCCGCTATCACCCGGATGCAAGCTCACAGCTGTGCGCCTCTAACCGCACGAGCGACTCGTGTGATCACCCACCTAGTAGAATTTGAAAAAAAACCCGAGTTTTGACATTAAAAACCTGCATAGCGAAATGGATTTGAAGTATATTATCTTGTTAGAGTTAGGCGAACACACTGAGCAGCGTAACTAACAAGCGCCAAAATATGACTTCCGAGCTCTTCAATTCATTGGACTATTCTTAACAGAAGCATTTCAAAATCAAATTTGTAAACTCATATTTCTTCGTCCGAAGCATCGCTGCAGTTTGTCCATTCCTTTTCAATATTTATATAGAACAGTCAATAAAGGAAATCAAAGAGACATTTGGAATTAAAATCACAATCCAAGTAGAGTAAGTCAAGATATTGAGATTTGCCGATTATGTTATTTTATCCGCAGAAGATGTGGGAAAATTGCTAAATGGTGTGGACCTGATCTTAGAGAATGAGTACAATATGAAAATAAATAAATTTAAAATAAAAGTAATGGAATGCGTTCGAACGAAGTGAATTGATGAAAGAAATATTAGATCAGGAAATGAATTCTTCACGGTCGCAGATGGATATAGCTACTCCGTAGTGGAAAAAACTAGAGATGGCAGACGTAAAGAGGACATACACAGACAAGGAAGACCTTTCTTGGGTAAAGACATTTGCCATGTTTGAACATTGATGAAAATCCACAGCCTGTTTCCAGTCCTTCGACAAGGTCTGGAATGGAATAAATGAAGCCCCCATCTAGCGGCGAGGATACGAATTTTGTTGGCAGCCGAAACTTGCCGCACTCCTCTGGGGAAATAAGTGACTGACAGATGAAATGAAATGATACTGGAGAGTGCTGCTGGAATGAAAGAAGACAGGCAGAACCGTAGTACGCGGAGTAAAACATGAACATTGATGTATGAATTAAAAGATGTGTTTGAATACTTTTGTCTGGAACGTGGCGTTGTATTGAAGTGAAACATGGGCGATAACTAGGTCATAAAGAAAGAGATTAGAAGCTTTTGAAATGTGGTGTTACAGAAGAATGCTGAACGTGAAATGGGTATATTGAATCATGAATGAAGGGATACTGATTGGAATTGATGGCAGGAGATCAATTTGGCGAAATTTGATCAGAAGAAGTGAAGACACCCAGGACTTGCTCAGTGGGAGTTTGAGGGAAGTGTAGGCGGTAAGAACAGTAGGGGTACGCCAAGGTATGAATATGACAAACAGATTAGTGTAGATGTAGGAGTTAGGGGATAGGGAGACATAGAGAGCTGCATGAAACCAGTCTAAGAACTGATGATCCAAGCAACTGCAACAACAAAGAGGAAAATGCATATAAGCTGAGAAATGAATTTTTTTTGCAGAGCAATAATTGTCGCTTGGAAGACGCGACACAGAATTTGTATTAATAGAAATAATAGTGACCAGTTATAAACACGGTCTATTTACTGACTGTGGCAGAATACGTAGATTTGTTTGGAACGAAATTCTTATATTTTTGATTTCAATATTCTCTCTACTTCTTGTGGTTGTCACCCCTAGTTGTAAGAACAGCAATAAATATAGCGTCTCCACCTCATTTTTGCAATGCGTCCCTTTCGTGCGGCGAAGAAAAATTGTGACCTGGCAGTGTTGTGTACAATGTCGCCTAGAAGCTCGCCTTTCTTCGCGACTCAACAGTAGAGATATTAAGGGTGTGACGGTGGTTACCTTGGAAACGGGACATTTTCTCTTTTATCGCCTTGGGAACCATTTCAAAATGCCTTCTCCTTCTTTTGAATATAGCGGATGTCTGTATGGCTTTTGCCAGTCCTCTCTTCATATTCTCAGTCCTAAAGTATATTCTGTATTTTTTGTTACTTTCCCTGTCAGAACATCAGCGCCTTGCGCGTTGAGTTTACGTAACTTGGTTTCTTGAACTGCCTCCTTTTGTTATAACATCTACAGTATGGTGATCTATAGTGAAAAATGTTTGTTCACATGAGCTTCACAAACTTACTTTCATCAATTGTTTTTATTTTTATTTTTTAGATCATTTGTGGATCGTTTCCTTCAACTTCTAAGTCAGTGAAGAAAGCAACGGGAAACTGGCTCACACCTCATTTTCCTAGTACACCTCTTCAGTGACACCTGGGCCACGGCTGATGGCGGAGCTGTTGAGGTCCAAACCAGCCTGCGCCTGAGCACTCAACATACAAGAAAAGTTTTGTGCAAGTGGATTAACAAGGGAGCTATTTGGCTTGGACCAGACCAGACTTGGTAAGATGAACAATCTCTTAACTTTTAAAAGAGTTCTTAAAATATCAGTCAACGTCACAATAAAGAAATGTACGAAACATACATAATTAACAGGTTTGAAAAATACCTAAAAGTAAATAGCCGATAAAGTGGGCTAGTGGAATACCGGCTCTAGTCATCAGTTAAGTACCCAGTGGTGCCCAACTATTTCAGCAATTAATTATAATACTAGGGTTTGTTTTTCTACAAAGTGATTATTACAGTTACATTGAGAAAATGTTAATGGATATTTCACTCAAGTTTCAATGAGATGTGTCGAGAGAAACCCAAGCAGTTCCCTTGATTGTCCTTGTGTTAGAATCTGATTGCCTCTCCAACAGTGAGAACAACGAACTGAAAAGAAAATAGATATTTAAAAAGTTGTGATTGCAAGTTACAAATACGGTCCATTGTGAAGGAAGATCATTAATACAGATAAGACTGGGCGAGTTCTAAATGAAGGGGTGATGTACCCACCAAGCAATTACCAGCAGAGAGACAAGTCAATTGAGCAATCTGATTTATTTCTCTGCTGGGAATTCAACTGCGAATGAGTCAATACATAATTAAATAACCTAATAACATTGTTTCTTTAAATACTCGGCTTAGGACCCTTATAAACACTTGATTGTCTGTAGACTGTGAGCTCATTTCGCGTGATGAAGACGAGAGAATTACACTGGAAGAAGAGAAACTGAAGACGTCAAAACACAAAGTGATGTTACAATTACTCTCATTATCAGAGATAACAAGTGCGATTTCTATGTTTACAGAATGATAAATAAGTCTTATTAGAGAAATCCAGATCATCTCTGGTGAGACAAAGTGTTTTACCGTGCACTTTGTCTTTTGATATGGGCTAGAACATTGACCTGTCTCAGTCTCATCCTTGGCTTTGACTATATGAAAGTTATTGAGAAACGAGAGATTTGAGCAACACCATTTCTTATGCAGCCAATCTCTGTTATGAATGCTGTCAAGGTCTCACTCGTGAGATCGGATGATTTGTGCATTTCAGCGGTAGGTATTCAAAACTGGCTTCCCACAGGTTCTGGTCTTGCACCAATCCTTGTCAACATCTAGATGAACGATCAACCTATCGATGATGATTAGGGCTCGAAAGTTGAAGACCTACAAATTGCCTAAAAAGGGCCTGTAAAAAGACTTAAAATTATCCAAAACGAGACCTACATCTGGCGAAAGGATGTGAAAGTGCGATCCAAATTCATTCATAATTTCATTTTTAATTACATGTTTAATGGAGGAATATAAAATTTGAAAATGCAAAATTTTGGTGGTGAGCAACATGCAGTGAAAAATATATCAGTGAAATACTTATTCTTTCAGAGAGAATATACATATTTAGATTAACATAATTTAAAAAAGGAATTACTTGTTTGTTAAAAAGGTACTTGCAGATTTTAGACTGAAATATTTTGTTCCACGCAGAATGTATTTTCTCATCCTGCAGAAATAAACTGAAATCATATTTCTAACCACACTAGGAATTTGGAAACCTTACCTCAGTTGGCTTTGCAGTATATCAAATAGTCGTCTCCAGGTTCTTAGGTGTAAAGGATCGTCGGTTTACAGGCAGCACGTTGCGAAAGATCGAGAAACTTCCTCTCCACAACAACGGATGTTAAGGGTTCATACTTGAAGAAAGTGAGATCTCCCTCTTCAAAAACAATGGCACAGAAATGTTGTCCTTTCAATATTTCACTTATCTTGCACATAAGTTGATACCCTCGGATTTTTTCAAGCATTAGTTTCATTTTTCATTTCATTTCATTTCATTCTAATTTCACTTTCTCTTTTTTCAGACATGGTTCAAATTATATGTACGTATTAGAGAAAGGATGTTTAAGAGAATGATTCGAATTGAGAATGGGCAGTAAAAATGTAATCGAAAGGAGGCAGAGTTGTCAAGAAAGCCGTTAAGACGTTAAAAATGACTATAAATAACCAATAAGCCAAAAATGCCAACAAAGCAAAAAAGGATAAATAAAACCCACCATTTTGTGGCCTACAATGAACGTATATTATGTTGGACCGCGTCTTCGGACAGTAGAGAAAAGACGATTCCTCAACCTCCGAGCCCTAGTGATGATACAAAGTACTTTTTGTATGCTGATGATCTTTATGTTAGAGGACAGTTCTCCTCGGTCGGCAGATGCCCTTGGAGGTAAAGCTGATCGTTCACTGTCATTCTGTCGGCATGAACAGCAGTGGAGATTGGGAATTAGAAGTGTACAGACAACAAGACGTACACGGGTTTGTGTGAAAAACTTACAAACTGGTAAGTCTTTGTAAGCTCTCTGAGTGAATGTCAACAGTGAGTTCAACTTGAGCGCGGTAATAACAGTTTAATTTTTCCAGATCTGATTCAATACTTTACAATAAAACGTTCACGAAAGTAACAATATTTCAATTAAATAGAAGTACGGGGTTATTATACTATTGGCGCGCGGCAAGCGTGTGAATCATCCCTCAGTGTCCACGAATTTGGCAAACAAATCTACCCTGCTACCCTTCCCCACAAAGTGTCCACTACATGCTGTGACGAACGATATTTTATGCGCATTTCCGCTAATAATTTTGTTAATAATTAAAGAAAATAAAGGGAATAATTATCTGATAAAACAACGGGGCTTGTACAAATTGCTTGCTTTAATAATTTCTAATTTCGGCTGGATAAAATAGAAGAAAAATACATTCCTTTCTCTACTGAGTTGGGGGCGACTGACCCCCTCCCTATCTCCTCCCGCTAAACGGCGCTACTGGTCATGAAGATTAGACGAAGGAATAGCTTACTTAGGATGTTTACAGGTTCTACCTTGGGAGCACATCTAGCAGTTACAGCCTTAGTATACTGTTCCTCTTCAGCTGAGTATGCTTGTCCTGCAAGAGCCAACTCTGTGAATGACAAGAAACTGAATGTAGCGGACTGAATCGTCTCTGGATACCTCAGACAAACTAACTTCGAAGGCATATCATACCTGTGGTATAGAACCACCCCGTGTTCGACGGCAAGTGAGAGTAAAGGAAAATCGCCATCGTACGCACGGCCAAGCAGCAGTAAGGCGAGTCACGGAACAGCGTCAAGCCTCCAACAGCTAAACAATGAGCTCTCAGGAACCAATACTGTACCAACACTACCGGACTGGAATAAGCTAGGAAACGGTACTTCAACTCATACCTTACAACCATTGACAGTATGGGGAACGCTTATTATTATTATTATTATTATTATTATTATTATTATTATTATTATTATTATTATTATTATTATTATTATTATTATTATTAAAATACAAGAACCATATTTTACAAAAAAGTATATCGCCGTTATAGTTTAAAATCATAACAAAGATAATGTTATTATAAATTTAGTTTACAAAATACTTTGTTAATGAATGTGAGAAACTGCACATAACAGGATTGTCTCTTGGGTACACGATACAGTGGTTTAGAAACCATTCAGGTGGTATTGTAAAACATATCTTCTCATTTCAAACTCTGCACACTCAAATATCAAACGATTCATTGTCTGAACTACTGATCCACAAAAGCATAAGTAGCCGTGTGTTCCATTAAGTTTAAAGCGTTCCAATTAAGATTTAAATTTTCCATAACCAGTTAATAATTGAGTTAAAAAGAAGTTCGGCACTAATGTTTTACACAATAGTCGATTTTGAACTTCCTCAAAAAATATTTCTCGCGTAACAGATCCTTTCAAACTACATGTTCATAAAATATTCCAGAACGCTTAATAGGATAAGAACTGCATGGCAAGAAAAAGTTTCAGATGTCCATATGGAAAATTCAAATGACAATAAATATCAATGTCATCAAATGAAACTCAAGCAGATAACGGTTGATTTCTTTGCATCTATCGAATCGTCTTCGAGAAGTGAAGGTCAACGAGTGAAGGTTTCAGTGCATCGAAATGGGGGAAGCTGAGGTCCTATGAAAATACCACAAATGAAATAATCATTTCTATAGGGTATGATGAGATAGAAGAGTCTTCTACGTCTCTTACTCGTGGTCATCCTTCAGTATTTCACACCACAGCATGCAAGTTCACATGGACCACCTGTACTGGATCGCTCCTGTTTGATAAAATGACTCTTAGTCGTGGCCATCTATTAATACTTCACATCACAACCTGTGCGGTTGCTAGGTAACATCGCATCACATGCTTTGTATCGCTAATTCCAGATGACGGCCAGCCGTAAGACATATTTATGTCAATAAAGTAATATATTTCCATGCTGAACGCCCTCCCCCCCAATAGGTTATGAGTAGTTACGTATATGAATTGCATTTAGGACATTTTAATATAATTACTGTACTGTATTTTGTCTGAGTGCAAATAGTAAAAAAAAAAATACAAAAGATTATCTTATCTGAACAAAACTGCTACTAGAAATGGCTCTTTTTAGAATAATTAACTAATGCATGGCCTCTGATAAAGAAAAGATTCAGATCATTGAAATTTGAAACTGCATGTGGTAGATATGTAAATGTTTTTTGGAACATATCTTACTTCTGAATTTTAGATTGAACTCCGAAGTCTTGGTGCCATTTCGTTCAGTAACTTCATTTTCCAACGATCACTGACTCAATATTCTTGTTTACATGACTTTTGCCCCTGTGTTTCAGCACGAACTATTGGATACTATAATTAGAAGCCAGCTACGTTTTTTTGTTCGTGTACAACTTCTTAGTATAACCTCGTGGTACAGGCTTTTATAACCCCTGCTATTGATTAAACCCTCTCTACAATACCGTAGAGCGGGCTAAAGGATATTAAATCTTCGCATTATAAGTTACGTTATTGCATAAAAAATGCCATCGCTGGACCGAGCAGCTCTAGTAGGACCTAAAATTATTATTATTATTATTATTATTATTATTATTATTATTATTATTATTATTATTATTATTATTATTATTATTATATTGTCGGGTTATCATTGTTCTTAAAACGAAATCACTTCTCAGAAAAGTAGAGTCTTTATCCAGTGAAATGTTTAAACTACTATTTACGGTTATCTACAAGTTGGAGTTTTGCAGATCATCCCTTCAGTCTCGCACTCGGGGGACCACGCAGCAATCCTGCTCCACAACGGACCTCTCGCACTGCAGCCTCGTTCAGGAACAGTGCACTTCACAGCTCACCACACGTCTTGAGTCTCTGTAGAACTTGTGATCATCTCGTGACTCACTCGCGACTGATACTTGACTGACTCGCTCAAGACAGACTCCGTGCAGCCGTAACTACGCTCTTTACATAGACCCACGGAAGATTATGATAGTTTCCATTTCCAGACTATTCTTCATTGTAAATCATCTTCCAGCCACAACAACTCCCCGGCGGTATTGTTTTGCCCCCTGGAGGACACGCGCACACATTGTCGCTTCTTGCTGGTATTTTAGTCTTGTCTGACGCCCTGGTCCACTGACGGTTTCCTTATCACTAGACTCCGGATGTTTATGCAGTAATAGGTTAGAATGTAAACTGATTTCGTTATTAGGAAGTGATGTCTCATCCGTTCTTCCGTTATGTAGCAAGATTAAAGTAAATTTTAGGTGTTCTGAAAGGCGGTACCCCTAAGTTTATGCAAGACTCATACCGTAACTGTTGTGCAGGGTGGACTATACTTGTTAGCCGCTTCATGAAGTTTGCATTCCAACCCATTATAGCCTGAAAATCCGGACTCTTATCGCATTCTTCATATTTTCTTTGTTTAAGGTCATTCCCTACTAATCACACTGCTCTTAGCATCTTGAGTGTTGCTGTACATGTCCCAGCTGTTGTGGCAGTGTTCAGAGAAATACTTTCTTCAGAGTTGACTGTCCTAACTAACGACCGCAGTGTTAAAACATTTACAGTTCTTCTGCCGCAATATTTATCTCGTAAATGAGCTTAAGAGATAATGTTAATCGTTCTCACGTATTCCAGCTCACACAGTCAATTACATTATCAGCAAACACACCTGCTGTTCAATAACAAACTTTATGATGATCCTGTTTTTCCTTTGAGCTTAAGAAGAGGGAGAAGCGATTGCCTTTAGCGGCATTCTGTGCGGGTTAATTGAAATCCACACTACAATGAACTTGCCTCCCCCATGAACGCCTTTCTTCTCCTCCTCCTCCTCCTCCTCCTGCTAGTCTCTGCCTCACTGAGTTTTCTTCACAGCCAGTGAAGACTCGAGTCTCAGATTGCAGACACACGGTTGGTGCTCATACCAATTATTGTCAGGCATTTGGATACAGTTTCTCATCGTGAACGTCGTCTCACTCCCACTTCAAGTCCGCATCAACGAGCACATGAGGGTGGCTCGGAAAATAACACGAAGTAATTAGGGTGGCATTTTTATGCTAAGCTGGATTGAGATCTCCATCAATGAGCTCTGTGGATTGTGTATTCCGCAGAAATACACAGCAGGGATTTGTGTACAACTTTCATTTGCTTTTAAGGACTGTGCCACTGTATATCATTCAAACCTTCTAAATTATTCAGAAACCGGTGTTTATTGTTAATTGGATCTTTCGTTATAAATGTATCTCGGAGACATGGGTAAATGGACATGGACATGGATAAGTCAATGTTCCAAGTACGAGGCATTTTGAGATTCATTATCTGCTGTAATATGAGAAGAACTAAAGATAATGTGGTACTGTGCATAACGACAAAATTAAATAAGTACCGTACCATAAAATGTAGGAACTTGAGGTAACTGACTGCAGAACTTCAGAACGTACTGAATCTAAAGCCACCATGTATGTTTCATTGCGTCAATCAATGCCAACAGGAAAAAGTATTCCTAAAATTTTTGCTTTCATGCCGAAATAAATAATAATAATTGAGATAATCTCAAAACGAAATACCGTAATTAATATACACATGTTTATTCTCGACAAGTCTGTAGTTTTTCTAGTAAGCACTTTGAATTGAGTGCACGGCAGGAGGACCATATACTGATCCATTTGCTGCGGACAAATGCACGGAACTTGCTAATTTTGGCAGGATTGTGTGTGTACACAGACAGAAAGTGATGTGTCTCCAGTGCGATATAAGTGATAGCATACCTCAATCTCGTAAAGTTATAAGCATTGACGTAATCTCCCACTAACGAGCATGTTTCAGAAAACTAAAACCAGAGGGAGTTCAAAGGTGCGGTTTCTACCAAAATCTTCGAAATCGTCTCAATAGTACAGGAAAAGATATTGCATTTCTTGAAAAGTCAACGAAAACATTTATTTTCAAGAGGAAATAAAATAAAATCACTAAATGACCATTCCAATAATCGCAGGTGAAGACTTATCCTAGCACTTTCATTAATTCTGATCTTTAGTAATATGATTGAATGCAGCCATGTTTGATTACTACCTGTCAAGCCGGAGAGTATACATTCACTCTGATCATGGTTCTCGTATGTTGCCCAGTTTTTAAATATACTCATTATATTGTGAAATATTCCTAATAACATACATGCTGCCAAGAAGTATGTACAGACGAGAAGGTATCAAGTCCACTGTCCTTCAGTATACACATTAAAAAGCGCGGGGACAAAAGTGGGTGTCCACTTCCACGAACCAATATTTTGTATTCAGTTAATGTTTGGTAGTGTAGTTATTCATTGTACTGTATATTGTGAGCATTGTAACTGGCCGAAATCCTGTTCTGTTCATCATTCTATAAATAAATAAATAAATAAATAAATAAATAAATAAATAAATAAATAAATAAATAAATAAATAAATAAATAAATAAATAAATAAATAAATAAATATTCAGTCACGGCCAGTTGTATGTTGCACTATTTCTGGTAAGGAGTTTGAAACTGTTGAGGTCCAGATACGCCCGCAGGATCGAAACACAGTGAATATTGTATGGAAAGAAGTGTTATAAACTACATTACGAGTGTATCAGTTATGATGTACCGGTATTAAACGTTCATAAAACTATTTAAAAGGGCAGGCGAAAAAATTATAAATACGACTGAGACATTAAGACGAGTTATCTGATCTAATTTTTTTTTTTTGCTATTTTGCTTTACGTCGCACCGACACAGATAGGTCTTATGGCGACGATGGGAGAGGAAAGACCTAGGGGTGAGAAGGAAGTGACCGTGGTCTTAATTAAGGTACAGCCCCATCATTTACCTGGTGTGAAAATGGGAAACCACGGGAAACCATCTTCAGGACTGCCAACAGTGAGGTTCGAACCCACTATCTCTCGGATGTGATCTCACAGCTGCGCGCTCCTAACCGCACGACCAACTCGCCCGGTATCTGATCTATTTATAAGGAATTCTGCGGATAAGCACTATACTCATCCACTTATTATTATTATTATTATTATTATTATTATTATTATTATTATTATTATTATTATTATTATTATTACAATTGGCTTTACGTTGCACAGACACAGATAGGTCTTATGGCGACGATGGGAGAGGAAAGTCCTAGGGGTGGGAAGGAAGTGATCGTGGCCTTAATTAAGGTACAGCCCCAGCATTTAGCTGGTGTGAAAATGGGAAAGCACGGGAAACCATCTTCAGGGCTGCCAACAGTGGGGTTCGAATCCACTATCTCGCGAATAACAACTGTAATGCCTGTATTTGGGCTGATAGGAGAATGCCTTCTATTTGTAACCGATTATTATTATTATTATTATTATTATTATTATTATTATTATTATTATTATTATTATTATTATTATTGATAGTATCGACATTAATCTGTGATATTTTGATATTTCGTGTACCTTAAGGAGTGCTGAGTCTCCTCCATCTCACCTATCGACAGAATGCTCGCCAGACTCCACCAGACTTTGCCTTCCCTTCATTGAACAAACTGCAGCGTCTCTCTCCGTATTAAAGATTTATTTACTTTAATATTCCTGGAATATTAAAATGTACTCGCTGATAGCCTGAAGCGTATTTTCCTCTGTTTTAATCAAGATGATGAGCGCAGTGTTTGCTAAATATTTTTTATCCCTGCAAGAAGAGAAAGACACTGCGTTATTGTGTGCGCGCTCGCTTCTTCACGAAACATAAATAGCTCACATCTCACTGACTGGGGAATACATGGCAATTACAGTTCACTAGATGTTGTTTGGTTCCTTCGTTTGCAATAATATTTCCAAAAAAGTTTTTTTTTTTTTTGGTCACAGATTTTCCATTCAGATGTAGTATCACACAACACCAAGTGTACGAGAGGTCATGAAAAGCAAACATGAATTACAATTGAAGAGTGTGATTCTAAAACACGCTCAGTCCATTTTCAAGAAAAGGAAGTACAAAGTACAGGCACGCTTTGTTCAGGTGTATTGTCTACGTGGATACGGAAGATAACAAGGACTAAAATGCGTGATTGAAATACAAGGAAATACATGTTTTTGAATATCCCTCAAAACCAGTTCGGTGGGTTCAGATGAACACCAAATACAAAGGAAAGATAAAGTATTAAAAATTTTAGAAGTTTAGTGGATTTAATATGATTTTGAGCTGGACTTACTCTTCAGAGGTTATAGCAAGCCATGACAGAATTTTTTAAAAATCTATGAGCGAGCACTCAAACCTATGAGCCAGGTAATATTTTTAGTACTCGAGTTGTTAACATACTGACGTTAGCATTCTGAAAAATAAAACATGTTGGGAATAGCGGCATGTATTGTGATTTTATAGTTCTATACGTTACAAGAAATTACTACAAAATGTAAAGACAGCAGGGCGCCGAACTAATTACCCTGACATTTTAGAGCATTAACTGGAAGCTTAAACATTATCAGTCTAAAACAGTGTATGATTCAAGAAACAACCACCACCTTCATCTTTACTGTGCTCCTATCGTCGCTATAAGATTTTCTTTGTCGGTGCGACGTAAAGCAAGTTGTACAAAATAATAATATCCTCCTCATTGTGACCATGCTCATACCTAGAAGGTTGCTATGTTGTCAAGATACGGAAATAAATTCCGCGAGAGTACCCTCTATTTCACATTACAATAACAGCTTTGTTAAAATAATCACTTAAATAGCAAAGGAGATTCTAATTTGATAGTAAATCAACATCACAGGATATTATTCGTGTCATTTGCATGAGAAATATACTTGAGTTATTTCTATGTCGGTAATACTTCCTTTATGAGAGGTTTTCTCGACACATAAACATTCGTTATAACATTATTTTTTCTTCTATTGCTTATATAACACGGCCTTGATTATTTTTAAAATGGTAAAAACCTTAACATCAAAGCAGAAATCGGCCATACTTACCAAGATTCCCGCCGTTACCTAACCTCATTCTCTTGTTCAACCAAGTTTGACAAATCGTACGCATTATTACATGCACTTTGCAATGGTTCAGCGATATCAAACGGGAATTAAATATATAAAGAGTAGAAGGCGCCAAAGAAGGAATTTTATTCCTCGTGGCCATCTGGCCCCGGGATTTGTTGTGTCCTGAGTTATAGGACTTAAACACAAATATCATTTATGGGAGAGTTGAGCAGACAATTTCCAACAAACACAGGAGTACCACAAGGAGACGGGTTATCCCCATTACTCTCTAAATATGCGCTTCAAAAAGTTGTAGTAAGAGAACGGCGAAAAGCAGATGTACAAATACACCGAATCGGATGAAAACATACAGGCATAGAATTGGACTGTTCAGCATTTTCAGACAATATGGCACTAATTTCCCAGGACATCCCCGATGCGCAAAACCAACTAGAACTCCTGCAAGAACAAGCAGCGAAAATTGGGTTAAAAATGTTCATTTGAAGAAATAAAACTTATGACAGACATCAAATCTGCCACATCTGAAATCCATATTGGTCCCAACAACATGTCTCGAGTGAAAGAATTTAAATATTAAGGTAAATATGTTATTGAAAATTGTAATGAAAATAAATATATTGAATCGCGACTCCAAAAAATGGAGTCAGTTAAAAAAGTACTTACAACGAAAAAAGTATCTCTTAGAACTGTAAAATCCGACACTATACAGTAGTACAATTATCAAACCGAAGTTCTCTACGCATCAGAAACTCTCAATCTCCGACACAAAACACTAAAAGGACAATTAAGAGCGAAGTAATGAGAAAAATCCGAGGACCTAGAATCAAAGACGGAGTAAATTTTCCAAAACCAAATGGGGAAATATATAAAAGAATCACCAAAATTACAGACACAGTGCGCATGCAAAGAATACAAGTCATGGAGCACTTAGAGAGAATTGACTCAAACAGACTGACTCACAGAATGTACACATTCTTAAAAAATAAAAACCACTAGATCAAACTGGTACAAACAGGCTGAAGGAATGAGTATCACCAAATCTACTGGACCGAGATGAAATCAGAAAAATCACACTCACACGGTGTTTTGAGGCTGATGAAAGAAAGACCCACCGACATGTATTGTCCCTGCGATGGAAACATACCCATTCATAACATATGAAGGAATACTGTGGTAAAAGAAAAAGTGAAAAGGAGAATAAGAAGAATAATTTTCTGTCTAAATTTTGTCGGGTAAACACCAAATGAGTCACAAAAAATGATTCAGTTGAAGATATCTTACGATATGGATTGTCAGATGAACTTCATCCGACTACATCTGCGAGGTTTGAACCTGCGAACCTGTGGTCCGGAGTTCGACACTCTACCACTGATCTACAGAGGCAGTTATGATAGACATCCCAACAGTTTAAAAAATACACGAACAGATAAAGAAACATGTCATCTTGTTGTTGCGTTCAGAAAAACCGCTATGTGATAATGTTTCAGCTTAGAACTCTAACCAGAAAGATTCCGTGCCGCATGAAGTGTATCAACGAATTTAGTTCGAACCCCATTGTCGGCAGCCCTGAAGATTTCATACAATTTGCATGCCTTAGTTAAGGCCACGCCCGCTTCCTTCCCACTCCTAATCCTTTCCTATCCGATCGTCGCCATAAGACCTGTCTGTAAACAAAAAAAAAAAAAAAAAAAAATATGTATCGTGTTTGTGCTGCGGGTTCAGTATTATCACAGAGCTGGATTTCGGGGGCCAACGACAATATATTAAAATGAAAATTCACAACCTGTTTCTAGTCATTCCACCGGATCAGGAATCGAATAGATGAATCCCCCATGTAGCGGCGAGGATAGGAACTGTGCGGGTTGCCGAAGCCTGTCGCACTCCTCTAGGGCAATGATTAATGAATGACAGATGAAATGATATTGCAGTGTGTTGCTGGAATGAAAGATGATATGGAAAATCGGATCACCCGGAGGAAACCTGTCCCACTCCCGCTTTGTACAGCACAAATCACACATGGGGTGACCGGGATTTGAACCACGGAACACAGCGTTGAGAGTTCGGCGCGCTGCCCTCTGAGCCACGGAGGCTGAACAGGTTCATTCCTCACGCTGTGCAGTTCTACTTAACAGTCGTCTATCAAAGCAGGTCCTGCGAACAAGCTCATTTTGCCTTAAAATCCACTTCTGTGCGCATTCGTTACCAACGGTCTGAATCGACCCAGAAAATTGTGGTTGAGACAACAAAGACTTCATTAGACGACTGTCTTTTCTTTCAGTTTCTATTTCCTACATCTGTTGCCGTAACTAATTCTCACGAGTACAAGGAAACCCAGTCTGAGGACGTGAAATATTTGATGGCGTGTCCCTCGTCTACCGCACAACTGACTTGTGTTAATTGGGGCATGGTAAATGTTGGTTTCACTCTTCAATAATTGCGTAGCGCACAGTACAGGGATTTCTCTTTGTTACAGCGTTCTTTGTGCTGCAATTCAGGTCCGTCTGCCTGTTCGCCAGCGCAGAGAAAAACTGGACGGGTTTTGTCGTTCCTTTTTTCACCAATACTTGAGCCATTGACGTATTCACTCTGTGTTAGTAACACATCATTGTTTTCCTCTTAATAGAAACATAGAATTAGAAGAGGGTAGTTTGAAACATTGGAATCCTCTCCCACCCCCGCGCCGATTCTGAGTGTTTGTTGACTACATCTCTTGAGATATCAGCAGTTATGCAACACTGGGTATGGTCGATTATAAAGTAGATGGCAGTTTGTTGCTGGCTAGTTTAGAACTGGTCAAACAAACCAAACCCCATGGCGCTACAGTTGTCAACTTGCCTTGACTTACGAAGCGATCGCTGCTCATCCCGAATGCCCGCACATTACGAGATGACCAGTGGTCAGAACGACGAATCCGGTCCGGCTCCATGGCTGAATGGTTAGCGTGCTGGCCTTTGGTTCAAGGAGCCCCGGGTTCGATTTCCGGCCGGGATGGGGATTTTAACCTTAATTCGTTATTTCCGCTGGCTCGGGCATTGGGTGCGTGTGTAGTCCTCAAGCAGAAAATGAAACGAAAACAAGGAAAGAATGAGAAAATAAGAAAATATCGGTAACAATAAAAGTCTAAAAAAATCCTTACGGCTGTTATTCTTAACTTTCTAGACTGGGGTCACGAGCGGACATTCAGGTATCTCATGGGCTGTATTCATGTGGGCTGCATGGATCACGAATCTGTCGTCGAATCAAGGTAAAAATCCCTCGCCATGCCGGGAATCGAACATAGTTTCTATGGATAAGAAGCAGGCTCCCTACCTCAGCCCTCAGACACTGTAGTGTCTCAAATAATAATAATAATAATAATAATAATAATAATAATAATAATAATAATAATAATAATAATAATAATAATAATAATAAAGAAAATATTTATTTATTTATTTATTTATTTATTTATTTATTTATTTATTTATTTATTTATTTATTTATTTATTTATTTATTTATTTGATGGCTCTTAGTGCCGGAACTGTCGGAGGACAAGTTCAGCTCGCCTGATCCCCGCTCTGTCTATTAGACACCCGTGGGTGGCCTGCGCATACGGATGTTGAATGATGATGAACATGATGTAGGGAGAGGTTAGAAGTTCAGACTTGAAACATAGCCTGCTCTTGCGGAATAACAACAAGGGGCCTGTTCAACGCTTTCCATCTCCATCCGACGGACGAATTACCGTCTGGAATTGAATCCAGGCTTTTGGCATGCAATCTTTTGATTAGATATTGTATACCACCACCACTACTTCTATCCTATCGACAAACATTCTTATGGTGAAATGTTTTCTTTACCAACGGGACTCGAACCGGTTATCCACGATGACGCCCTAACAGTAATGGCCGCAATGCATAGGCATACATATATAACAATCATTATTCTTTTTCTTCTTATTTCTGTTATTTTGCAAGTATCTGGGGTCGATACTAACGTGAAGTAAGTCGTGTTTTCCTGCCAAAGGTCCTTCATTCTTGACACCACCCCGAGTGGGACATATATTCACTATTGCGTGCTGGGTGTAGAGGAAGTTATGATAAGCACAAACACCCAGTCCCCGAGCTACAGGAATGAACAAGATTCAGTCAAAATCCTCAGCCCATCTAGCAATTGAACCAGAAGCTCTCTGAACGCTAACTATCAAGTCAAGGAACTTGGTATATAAACAACTCTTCGTATTTTATGTAAATGAGGTGAGGATGCTCTCCTCGTGTACACCCTGCCCTGGACTCTACTCCTCCATCCATCTTGTCCAAGTGCTGATTCTCCCTCTAATGCCATCCATTCAACTATGGGTCTTCTTTCGTTTTTCAGAAATTGTCTTTCCTGTCAGTCAACGTAGCTTCTTCATTTAGCAACGTTAAGTTTCTGGTCATTGTTTTTCTTTGTCGCCCAACATTCAGAGCCATATACAATGGACATTGGTATGGAGCGACATCTCTTTATCACACAGAACCCCCATTGTTGGCCGCCGCTTTGCTGAGCCTATTGATACCGTAGTCATTAATAATGTATCTGCATTCCCTTGAGCCACTGATTCAAGGAAACAGAAGTTGTTATCACCCCTGTATTTCTAATTTTTTGTCCTTGTCCGTCACAACCCTGTCCACTCCCAGAGAAATTGAACTGTGGATACTCTGTTTTATATGTGCTTATTTTAAGCCCGTTTATTTCCAACACTAACAGTAAACTAAATAGATAAGATAGATAAGATAAAAAATATATTAGTGAATACATAAGAAGGGAATCTACTCTAAGACAGAGAAGTTCTCGTAGGCCTCCCTTCTGCGGTCCCCTACGACGGATGGACTAGTCGAGATGAACAAATTGCATTTTTAACCATTCTGACTAAAAATACATCCCTGGAAGTCATCAAAAATGGGTTTACGACTAGATGACGCGCAGAAACGAGATCTTTTAGGACTTTCCACGATGAAAAACGGACATCTGGTGCAAAGTGGTCGGATGAAGGCCGTGAGCTAATTAAAATCTACTGCATCAAAGGAAATTGAATAAACGCCAGAATGTATAAAGAAACTATTCATTGTCTCTAGATAGCTGATTATCGATTAATAAATAAATTACTAGTACGACGGACAATTTTGGAGAAGATTGCTTGACAGTGCTTGGACCAGAAGACAAATGTCTTTACAGCTCTAAGACGCCACGTCCCACACCAAAGCTCACAGATGCACACACTATTATTTTCTTCTTGCTTTCTCTATGCTGCAGTAGAATTAATTACACTTTGGGCTGCTGCAGCTTGAGTTTCTGCAGTGTGGAGACAAATCTCTTGCTCAGCTGTTCCTTGTGATTACAAGGCGAGACGGCGCTCCGTTGCTCGGGGACGCTGTGTGTGTGTGTGTGTGCGCGTGTGTGTGTGTGTGTGTGTGTGTGTGTGTGTGTGTGTGTGTTTGATGAAGTTGTGAGGAACTCGAGAAATTAAGTCATTTGTTTATTTGTATCAAGTAGCAGTTCCTGTGTTTTGTCCTCCTCGCTCTGCATTACATTTAATTCAATTGTTACTCATTTTTCAACCGAATTCTGAATGTAACGTTATAGATGACGTACAAATGGCAATCCAGTTTAGCAACAACATTATAACTATAATTAAATTTTACCAAAAGAAAAGACCGCGTTGCATAATAGTACAGTTTAAGAGTCATCTAAAGGGGTTATACATGGTTGGTGACTTTCACCAACCTCGTTTAATATATACCGTGAGGAAATAATTCGATGTTGTTATCAAGATAAGCAGGGTGTTAATGTGGGAGGAGAGAAAATTGAATGTAGCAGATTTGCTGACGACATGCAGGTCCTAGCAAAACTGAGAAAATATCATGCTGGAAAAAAATTAGCAGATCGTGTGAAAACTTTGGTATGAAAATTAAGAGAAAGAAGACCAAGGCAATGATCATGAGTAAGAACAAGAATGTAACAGCAGAGACAGTTCTCTCAGGCGAAGAAATAGATCAAGTCTCTGCATTCAGACATTTACGAAGTACAATGAGAAGTGATCTATATTGTTTGGATGTGGTGAAGAGCAGGCTCGCAATGGCCAAGGAAGCAAAGGGTACTGTTGAGTCGACCACTGAATTGCTCTTTATGGGTCTGAGACTTGGACTTTGAGGAGGGAGCAAGAAAGAAGATTGAAAGCTTTTGAAATGTGTGTATGGAGAAAGATGGAGAAGATCAAATGGCAAGGCAAATTAAGGAATGGAATAGTATTGGGAAGAGTAGGTGAAGAAAGGAGGAGAGTACTGGAAACCATTCAAAAGAGAGAGAAGTATTGGTTAGGTCACTCTTTACGAAGGAACTGTTTATTAACACTGACGTTGGGAAGAAAAGTTTGAGGGAGAAGGTTGAGAGGAAGAACGTGCTATCAGATGATCGACCTTGTGAAAGTTAATGGAAGTTACTGGAAGACTAAAAGGATGTCAGAAGATCATCTTGAAAAATTCATGCGAAAACTTACTGATAGGCAGAGAAACGATTATGATGATAAAGGAGAGTCGTCTAAAATACCAGAGTTCAAAGGGTTGCAGCTCTAAGGGAATGTCCATGTTTCACACCCATTCAGCCTCACACTCCAAAGTACATGTTCAGGAATTGCATCCAAACTTCCAGTGATACGCCTTTTAGTGTTAAAATGGATTTTATTTTATTGAAAGTCACGGTAGTTAGCTGCATCCGTGATCTTATCTCCTGAGGATCTATCGTCTTTTGTAATTTTACTGCGCAAATAGTCGAATTCCATTTTGACATAAATAATTATGTCTTATGGCCGGGGGTGACGCAACAAAATGTGTGACGGAAGCGTAACCATAGCAACCGTGCAGGCTTATGGCTGGTTTCCATGTGAAATTAACTGCCGTTCATGACCGGGAGACATATGTATGATCATTTCATTTGCGCAAAGGGAAAAATGGTTTTTATATCACCCGTTTGTATGCCAAAATCTTAGCATTTTGTCATTGTTAATTTTCCCACGATTGCTTTCAAACTAAGTTGAATCTCCTGCTTACAATTTGTAATTTATTCTTCATTTCTTATTAAAACTGCAGTGTCATCGGCAGCTAAAGCACTATTTCATATCTTTTTTTATATGCATGAAGGCAAATGGAAATATCTTCGTCCTTGTTTTCTCACCCACAGTATTAGTCTGAGGCTCCAGGGTGTGCAATGGAGCGGCCGAGCATTAACTCTCGGCTGCCTCGCGGCACGCCGGAAATGGCCGGTGTGCTGAACACGTAGGGGTAGCGAAGTGTTATTCGTTGTGTATAGAAGAAGAGTCAAACGCTGATCAAGATCCATAGAAAAA